>NC_079229.1:3505571-3590571 GCF_029633865.1 Lampris incognitus | reverse complement strand
GGGAGGACGCTGATTATTGTTTATGATGTTTCTATTTCCCCTTTTTCTTTTAATTTCTTTTTTATTCTTTGTTGTTGTTTTTCCCCTTTCTCCAAAGCAATTGAATCAAGTGCAACTGGACTTGGTATATATATATATATATCAAGTGCAACTGGACTTGGTATATATATATATATATATATATACACACATATACATATACACACACACACACACACACACACATATATATATATATATATATATATATACCAAGTGCAACTGGTCCAGTTGCACTTGATTCAACTGCTTTGCAGAACCATGACCTGGATGAATGAGAACATTCACAGACTTCTTTTTTCCCTTTCCCTTCGCTCACACACTATATTTCATTTCCTTTTATTTTTTGACCCCCCCCCCCCTTTTTCTCCCGGTTGTATCCACCCAGTACCCCACTCTTCTGAGCCGTCCCGGTCTCTGCTCCACCCGCTCTGCCGATCCGGGGAGGGCTGCAGACTACCTACCACATGCCTCCTCCCATACATGTGGCGTCACCGGCCGCTTCTTTTCACCTGACAGTGAGGAGTTTCACCAGGGGGACGTAGCGCGTGAGAGGGTCACACTTTTCCCCCCCTTTCCCCCTTCCCCCTGAAAAGATGCCCCGACCGACCAGAGGAGGCGCTAGAGCAGCGACCAGGACACATGCGGCTTCCTGCCCGCAGACACGGCTCACACTATGTGATGATGATGTACCGACTTTCTTCCATGTGCTCATCTAGTGTGACGTTGCTGGTTTTACCGTAGCCCTGTGATGGTCCGGTGGTCTGTCCAGGGCGTCTCCCCGCCTGCCGCCCAGTGCCTGCTGGGACAGGCTGCAGCATCCCCGCCACCCTGAGAGCAGGATAAGCGGTTCGGATGGTGGATGGATGCATGGATTTGACCTTAATGTTGAGGTGCGGTTGCAAAGTGCACTTCTCACTGGTTAAATGGGAGGATCGCTGCTGTGCTGCTCTTCCACACTGGCAGTGAGTTCACCGCTCACATCAGGAATACCACTTGTGTGCAGCTGCTAATCTCGTCTCGTCACGTCTGCAACCAGCGAGTCGTCTCCCAGATTCGGTTCCACGTTTTCCCTCCTCTGTCACCCAATCATCTCTGCCTGAGCGAAGCTGCCTTCTCACCGTTTGGGAATAAAGCTGGCGCAGGTTATCACACACCCACTACACCAAGTCTCTGTGTGTGTGTGTGTGTGTGTGTGTGTGTGTGTGTGTGTGTGTGTGTGTGTGTGTGTGTGTGTGTGTGAGACTATCTGTTAAGCTATGTGTATAGGATTGTAATGTTTTCTAATTAACCACTCAGTGCACAGTGTTAAAGCCAGTGTGTGTGTGTGTGTGTGTGTTTGTGTATTGGGGGATAGTTGAATATCAGACGTGTCATACATAAACAGTGGCTAATCAGGCCAGCTGTCCTGTCAGTTGTTGTAGCCCTGGTGCATGGCGTCCACAGTGCTGCACGGGCAGATTGGAGAGGAGTAAAGTCCGTGTGTCTGACCGGGATCATACATCCCAGGATGAGCACTCTGGGCTCTCATTATGTCAGATTCATAGCCAAGCCCTCTATTCAGCTAATTGAATTGGCATCTCCCAAAAATAACTCCCAGCCCTCCTCAGCCCGGTCTGGCCCTAATCGGTTCTCTCTGTCCGTCCTTTTGCCTCGGCGTTCCGTGTTATTCTCCGGCATGCAGCTCCTCTCTCGTCGCGGGGGAATACAGGGAACAATGTTCCCCTGGACCGCTGCGTCTTTGTTGCTGCAGAAATAGCCACCGGTTCCCCCGGCGGCTCCTCTTGATGCACAGCAGCACAACCTCTCTCAGCTTTTGACATCGTCTGCTGCCCGTTATTTACCGCTCATGCCCCCATGCACACCGTCTCTTGTCTGCCGCAGCCGGTTTTGATCCTCGTCGGTTTTTCTCTTTTGCATTATTTCACCAGAGATGCACCCGTTATCTCCTTTACACCGGCAACGCCGATAACAAGTGCAAATCTTTTTCTTTTTTTCCCCCCTCCCCTTTTTCTCCCCAATTGTACGAGGCCAATTACCCCACTCTTCTGAGCCGTCCCGGTCTCTGCTCCACCGCCTCTGCTGATCCGGGGAGGGCTGCAGACTACCACATGCCTCCTCCCATACATGTGGAGTCACCATCCGCTTCTTTTCACCTGACAGTGAGGAGTTTCACCAGGGGGACGTAGCGCGTGGGAGGATCACGCTTTCCCCCCAGTTCCCCCTCCCCCTCAAACCGACACCGTGACCAGCCAGAGGAGGCGTTAGTGCAGTGACCAGGACACATACCCACATCCGGTTCCCACCCACAGACACAGCCTATTGTGTGTGTAGGGACGCCCAACCAAGCCGGAGGTAACACGGAGATTTGAACTAGTGATCCCCGTGTTGGTAGGCAACAGAATATACCGCTACGCCTCCTGGACGCCCCACAAGTATGAATCTTTAAGTGTCGGCGGATACAGAGGACTGATCTGCAGACTTAGATCACTAATTTGGGGTCAGTTGGCAGAATAATTGAGACAGAATTTTCCGGTTTTCACCACTGAAGAAACACAGGCTTCCTTTTGTCAAAGAAGGCAGTAAATCCAGCCATCGTGCTTATGTTTGCTGGCTGTTACTCATGGCTATCAGATTTTTAGTCTCGGGTAAAACGATACTGATGGCCATTGGCGGCACAGTGGCGCAGTGGTTAGCGCTGTTGGCTCACAGCAAAAAGGTCCCGGGTTTGAACCCTGGGGCTGTCCAACCTTGGGGGTCATCCCAGGTCGTCCTCTGTGTGGAGTTTGCATGTTCTCCCCGTGTCTGCGGTGGGGTTTCTCCGGGTGCTCCGGTTTCCCCCACCATCAGAAAGACATGCATGTTAGGGTTAATACTCCTGTCTGTGCCCTTGAGCAAGGCATGGCAAGACCAACTGGAGCTGGTTCCCGGGCGCTGCACGGCGGCTGCCCACTGCTGCTAGCTACACAGCCAGGATGGCTTGCATGCAGAGCATAATTTCCTTATGGGGATCAGTAAAGTATCTCAAACTCAAAATAAACAAAACCAAAACAAATCATACTCCAGTTTAGCCTAGTACTGGCCTTATATATACCGGTATCTGTATCCGTGCATCCATGTTTTCCATGAATGGCGTGGCGATCATGTGGGTTCAGAAGATAACCATGTATTTGGCTTATTCAGGCCATTCACACACCTATCAAATAGTTTTGTTTTTTTGGATTATTTCCCCCCCTTTGTTTCTCCCCAGTTGTACTTGGCCAATTACCCCACTCTTCCGAGCCGTCCCGGTCGCTGCTCCACCCCCTCTGCTGATCCGGGGGGGGCTGCAGACTACCACAAGCGTCCTCCCATACATGTGGAGTCACCACCCGCTTCTTTTCACCTGACAGTGAGGAGTTTCACCGGGGGGACGTAGCACGTGGGAGGATCACGCTATTCCCCCCAGTTCCCCCTCCCCCCCCAAACAGGTGCCCCAACTGACCAGAGGAGGCGCTAGCGCAGCGACCAGAACACATACCCACACCCGGCTTCCCACCCGCAGACACGGCCAATTGTGTCTGTAGGGACGCCCGACCAAGCTGGAGGTAACACGGGGATTCGAACCGGCGATCCCCGTGTTGGTAGGCAACAGCATAGACTGCCACGCCACTCGGACGCCTCTTATCAAATAGTTTAAAGGTCAGTGATTCCCCAATCTCAGGATGAACGTGTTCTCCCTAAGAACTGCAGTGTTCTTAACATTGTTCCGAATGGCTTTGTTTTTCTCCACGTTGCCCTTGCACAAGACGAGAGACGTGCAGTATGAATACGAATAGAGAGGAAGAGCGGGAGAGGATGAGTGGGAGAGGGAAAAATGGTTTCTTTTGAGAAAACACAGTAGGCATATTAAGGTGGGTGGGGTGTTGTGGGAAGGGGGCGATTTGGTGAGTCACAGGTATTGCTGTAGCCGCCGCCTCGCTCTGTGACTCACAATGTGCCGAGGTCAAGCTGATGCAGCGCGTGGCGGGCGGTGTCATTACCCCCGTGCAACCTGCTAACAGCAGACCCACTCCTCCACGCCATGCAAACACTGCATTTCTTCATGACGGCGGCGGCTTGTCGATCATACTACCCCCCCACCCCCCGCCATCACCACCCGACCACTCCCCTCCATCCTTAATAGTCATCACAGTCTCCAACTCTCTGCTCTCCTCCACGCCCGCCACATCCCCACCTCCTCCTCCTCACTTTCCTCCATGGGGTTGAACTTCTGAGCTTCGCGCTTGACACATTTGGTTCGCTTTGTTCTCCGTGTGAAAGGAGCTCTCTTTGCAAAGTGGAAAACAATCTTAGCCTGCTACTGCACTGAGAGCTGCTAATCTCAGAGTGCAGGAGAGACTGAGGGGTGGCGATGAAGGAGAGGAGAGGAGAGGAGGAGGAGGAGACACAGCAGAGTTAAGTAAGGGAGCGACTTAAGGGATTGCAAGAGGGATGGATTTGTGGAAGAGGGATGCAAGGGCTTTCAGGAGAGGTAAAACTCCGGATGCTGTGATGTGTTTGCATGTAAAATTAGGAATCAGGAACGTTTATTTGTCATTTCATTCCGTGCACCTGCGCACATGAAATGAAATATTTGTATCTTTTATTTAATATTTATATTTCCCCCAGTCCACAGTAGTGTAACACAGACAAGAACACATCCAAACTACAAGAACACATAAATCCAAACTACAAAAAACTACACAATACTGATATCCAACATATAAAAAAGAAATTCACTGTCCAAGAGAGTGAACGCCGGGGTGACTGGCGGAACTGCCGGTCTGCATGGGCTAGCAGCTAGCTTAGCCTGCCCTGCTTCCGCTTCCTGTCAGACCGCCCTCAGTGTTTCCTCCTTGGGTGCAGCTCCGGGCAGAGCCGTGGTCCCTGGCCCACCGGACGCAGCAGACCAAGCTCTCCCAGCTGATCCAACACCAGCTCTCCCAGCCAGACACCTTCGAGACACCTCGCCGCACGCCACACGGCGACACCAAAAACACAGTCAACGCTAGGCGAGGCCGCCGCCAGACCGCCCCCGGTGTTATGGGAACTGCCGGTCTGCATGGGCTAACAGTTAGCTTAGCCTGCCCCACTTCCGCGTCCTGTCTGACCATCCTCGATGTTTCCTCTTCGGGCGCAGCTCCAGGCAGGGCCGTGGTCCCTGGGCCCCCAGGACGCAGCGGGCCAGGCTCTCCCAGCCGATCCAGCGCCAGCTCTCCCAGCCATCAAATGAAGGCACCATCTTACACGTGGACAAAGACACTGCATGGGCGGTACTGGGTGAGGCTGCTGCAAACGTAAGTTTGTGCCGCCATCTTCTCACACCGGTACTGGGTGAGGCTGCTGCAAACATGAATTTGCGCTGCCATCTTCCCACACTGGAAGCGGTGTGAAAATCCCGACAAAATGGAGCGAAACAAATAAAGATGCTCACGCGATGGATCTGCGCCTCCTACGTTTATAACCTTCAATATGATGTGTGATCCTTCACTCAGTATTTTGACCTGTCTCGACTCAGAATGGCACTTTCCATATCCACAGTCATATCTGGCAAACGTCTCGATGATGAGTGTGACAGTTTGACCTTTGGCATAAGTTGAGAGGATATGTAAAAGACTGCCTCTATTTCATTTTCTGGGAAATGGATTTGGGCCATTGAAGATGAGGCATGGTGAAATTAAATGGGACTGCATTTCTTTGAGTTGACTCTACTAATTATGGTAAGGTGGATGCTGAGTAGTATAGTAATACTAGAAAAGAAAATGTCATTTCCTTGCTTCCATATTAACTCAACACCTTGCTGTGTGTTGCCCTCTTTCTCTCTTCCCCTCTCTGCCTCAAACACACTCTTTCTCTCGTGTGGTTGCCATGCAGGCATGCTGCTGTGAATGGAAGGCGTTATCAGCGGCGTGCACATTTTGCTGGGGTTGTTTTCCCAAGCAGCAGGTTCATTATTGCCCTGTTGGATGATAGCCGCCAACCAAAGTTGGTCGCGAGTGACAATCGTCGCCATTTACTCTTACGCCGGACTTCACTGAGAGGAGACGGGGTAGAACACGTTACAGACAGCGCCAGAGACTGCCGGGGTGTCTTTCTGATTCCTGCTGTGTCCGCCCACGCAGAAATCGCATGCAGCATTGGACAAAAGCGTCCACCAGCTGTCATGCTGGGTAATATACAGAGCAGAGATGGGCAGCAGACAGAGCAAAGGAGGTGCTGAGTAAAGAGAGATGGGAGATGGGGGTGGCATTAGGAGGGGGAGGTGGGGGGAGGCAAAGGTCGGCGGGTGAAACAGGGGACATGGAGATAGTGGTTCTGAAGACAGAGACAGGAGGAGAAAGAAAGAGGATGTGACAAGCTCCAACAGGGTGGAAAAGAGGACAAAGGGAAAGGAGAAGAAAGGGGATGGGGGGGTGGGGTGGAAAGGAATGGATCAGTAGGGGCAGCACGGCGGCGCAGTGGTTAGCGCTATCGCCTCACAGCAGGAAGGTCCTGGGTTCGATCCCCGGGGTGGTCCAACCTTGGGGGTGGTCCCGGGTCGTCCTCTGTGTGGAGTTTGCATGTTCTCCCCGTGTCTGCGTGGGTTTCCTCCGGGGGCTCCGGGTTCCTCCCACAGTCCAGAGACATGTGGGTCAGGTGGATCGCCGTACTAAGTTGTCCCTAGGCGTGAATGTGTGGGCCCTGTGATGGCCTGTTGGCCCGTCCAGGGTGTCTCCCCACCTGCCACCCAATGACTGCTGGGGTAGGCTCCAGCATCCCCGCGACCCAAATTCGGATAAGCGGCTTGGATAATGGATGGATGGATCAGCATGAAGGGAAGATGACGGGGGGGGGAGTATAGAGATTTGAGACCAAAGGAGGAAGAGGAAGGCATGGAGGAGTCTGTGATAGAGAGAGGCAAAAGTTAGCCCTTGCATACTTGTGTAAATCTGCCTTGCAGCTGTGAATTTTCGGTTCCTCTGCCTTTAATAATTGCTGTGACTAACGCTGTGGTGCTGTGTGTAAACTGCCCATTAAAAATGCATTTGCCCATGTCAATATTAAACCTCCTGGCACAACGTCTACTGTAACAACTTTATTGCCGGCATGCACCGATTAACTTGCAGCGCTGATGGTGAATCAAAGCGGCGCCTCTAAAACTAACGAGATTAAGTTGGCATTAATTGTATTACTCAAATTAAATCGACTTAATATATGCTTGTAGCTGCAAATGCTTTCATGTCAAATGTAAGACAGGTTATTGGAAAGGAAGATTCAATTTTTCTAGAGCAGTTATATTTGTCCGACTGGTTAAATAGGAGTAGTAAGCCAGCACCATCTGCATTAATTGAAGGTGTTCGCTTGATTGGTTTAACATCATTGTGTTATTTCTTACGTGGTAGGGTTAAAATGTCTGAGACCTGGGGTGGTTTTCAGATCCACGCTTCTCTGTCGAGTGTCAGATCTTAAACGCGTTTGGAGATTGGGAGTCACCTTGTGAATATCAAGTGTGCTTGGCACACTCCTTTATTCTCTTCTATTTCCACTGTCTCCCGATGTACCAGTGAAATGATACGCAGTGCGCTTCGCCGGCATCCTGTAGGGGCCAGACCATCAGTCATGCCACATGGCGAATGTGTCCCCGTGTCAGTGCATGTGTTCAGACTGCATGTTTGCATGCATGTGTCTTTTATCTGCTTATATGGACTAGTTACTAACATGCCACTTAGCTCAATGGGCTGGAAAGCCTGCAGGGTAGAAGGGATGCATGGGAAGAGATGGAGCGAGTCTTTATGCATGCTTGGTGACGGGTGGTAGAGTGGTCCCCTGGGGAATACATCAAACTTGAGGGGGCGGGTGGAATCCCCCCCCCACCACCTTTCATTCTGTAGTCCCTAAAGTGTGTCTTCCACTCAGCCACTCCCCCCTCTCACCGTTCCACATGCACACAAACACACACACACACACACACACACACACAAAGCTATACGCGCCACATGTATGCATGTATACGTAGGTGCTTATGCAATTTAACATGCTTATACTATACACATGCACACACTCATTTTTCAATTTTCCATTCTCCTCTCTCTCTCTATCGCTCTCTCTCAAATCACTTGTTCTGTCACAGAAGAAGATAATCCCCAGGGAAGAATTGGCCTCGCCTGACTTCAGAGCAGCTCCGTCCTTCTGAGTGATAGCTCAGGAGATGCCGCCACTGCTAGTCGTGTGTGTGTGTGTGTGTGTGTGTGTTAGCTGGGCTGAGAGCGACCCCCCCCCCCCCAAGTTCATTTTCAGATTACCTGACTCAACACGCTATGGTTACCTACATTACACATGAGGGAGAAAGATGGATAAACAGAGAGAGAGAGAGAGAGAGAAAGAACAAAAGATAAAGGAGCGGGCGAGAGAGGCAACTATAAGTGGTCTTATGTGGTCTTCTCGAGCTGCTTATAACAGCAGACTGAGAGGAAGGTTGACGGAGAGAGGAGGTAATTAGGTAGAAGGCAGTCGTTCAATGTTTGTTATTCAGGAAGTAGTGAAGAAGAGAGAGGGAACGAGAGAGACAGGAAACAGTCCTCAGTGTTTTCTCTTTTATGAGCAGGATGGACGCTGCAGTAAGACGACCGCCATGGAAATAAGCCTTGGGGCTTATGACTGCAGTGCAGTGTTATATCTGTTTATTAATCATCAAATAAATTCCCTCATTTATTCATTCAGAAGGACACCACCATCACTCGATGGAAAACGGTTCAAAATCATACCAAATGCAGGGAAGATGAGCTCGTCAAATCAAATTGTCCTCTAAATTAGAGGAAATGAAACCTTTTATTAATTGTAGTATCTAAATGAGTAAAGCTTCACCTCTGCAACTCATAGAAGCACAACTGGATGGGGTGAATGAACAGGAAATGGTTTCTGTTACATGGGCCACCATTAACTGCACTTGGTTTTGTCAACGTTATAGATCGACACTCCTCGGTCTAATACCATCATGTCTTAGACTGTATTGAATATAGTCAAAATAGCTGGCTATGTGCACCGATCTGTCTGATATTGTGTAGGTCTCCCTCACGCCACCAAAACAGCTCTGACCCGTCGGGGCATGGACTCCGCAAGCCCTCTGAAGGTGTCCTCTGGTATCTGGCACCAAGACGTTAGCAGCAGAGCCTTTAAGTCCTGTAAGTTGCGAGGTGGGGCCTCCATGGATCAGACTTGTTTTTACAGCACATCCCACAGATGCTCCATAGGATTGAGATCTGGAGAATTTAGAGATCAGGGCAACGTCTTGAACTCTTTGTCATGTCCCCCAAACCATTCCTGAACTATTTTGCAGTGGGGCAGGGAGCATTATCCTGCTGAAAGAGACCACTGCCATCAGCAGCTACTGTTGTCATGAAGGGGTGTACCTGGTCTGCAACGATGTTTAGGTAGGTGGTACATGTCAAAGTAACATCCCCATGAATACCAGGATCCAGGGTTTCCCAGCAGAACATTGCCCAGAGCATCACACTGCCTCCACCGGCTTGCCTTCTTCCCATAGTGCATCCTGGTGCCATCTCTTCCCCAGGTAAACGATGCACAGGGCATAGTAGATGCTTTCGGCGGTGGACAGGGGTCATCATGGGCACTCTGACCGGTCTTCAGCTACACAGCCCCATACACAGCAAGCTGTGATGCACTGTGTGTTCTGACACCTGTCTATCATAGCCAGCATTCACTTTTTTTTAGCAATTTGAGCTCCAGTAGCTCTTCTGTGGGATCGGACCAGACGGGCTAGCCTTCGCTCCCCATGCACATCGGTGAGCCTTGGGCACCCATGACCCTGTCTCCGGTTCACCGGTTGTCCTTCATTGGACCACTTTGGTAGGTGCATACCAGGAACACCCCACGAGACCTGTCGGTTTGGAGATGGTCTGACCCAGTCGACTAGCCATCACAATTTGACCCTTGTCAAAGTCGCTCAGATCCTTATGCTTGCCCATTTATCCTGCTTTCTACACATCAACTTCAAGAACTGACTGTTCACTTGCTGCCTAATATATCCCACCCCTTGACAGATGCCATTGTAACGAGATAATCAATGTTATTCTCTTACCTGTCAGTGGTTTTAATGTTTTGGCCGATCGGTGTATAACATAGTCCGAGACAAATGCAATGCTAGGTCGTAAGGTCTTCATTGGAAGAATTACTCCTTATAATCACAGGTCATCTGTTCCCAAGGCCTGACTTTCCAAGTACTCTGCTGTCTCTCATCTTAAACCAGAATGTGCCAGTGATGTAAAAACTGAGAGGAGCAAGGTTAAGAATATGATGAATCATGATTATTAAGGATCTTCTTGGAGGACTCCACGAGGAGCTCTCTGCGCTGTTTGGATTTACTGCACTTAAACTTGGCCTAGTCTGCTATCACAAGTCTGCTTTTTGTGTATTCACTGTGAGGATCACCGGTGGCGCGGTGGCCCGCTGGTTAGCGCTGTCGCCTCACAACAAGAAGGTCCTGGGTTTGTCCAACCTGGGGGGGAGGTCATCCCAGGTCGTCCTCTGTGTGGAGTCTGCATGTTCTCCCCGGGTCTGCGGTGGGTTTTCTCCGGGTGCTCCGGTTTCCCCCACCACCAAAAAAGACATGCATGCTAGGGTTAATACTCATGTCTGTGCCCCTGACCGAGGCAAAGGCGAGACCAACTGGAGGTGGTCCCCGGGCGCTGCACGGCGGCTGCCCACTGCTGCTAGCTACACAGCCAGGATGGGTTACATGCAGAGTATAATTTCCTTACGGGGATCAGTAAAGTATCTCAAAGTCAAAAAAACCAAAACCAAAACAAATCATACTCCAGTTTAGCCTAGTACTGGCCTTATATTCCGGTATCTGTATCCGTGCATCCATATTTTCCACGAATGGCGTGGTGATCATGTGGGTTCAGAAGATAACCATGTATTTGGCTTATTCGGGCCATTTACACACCTATCAAATAGTTTTGGTTTTTTGGATACCCCCCCCCCTTTTTTTTTCCTCCCCAATTGTACTTGGCCTATTACCTCACTCTGACCATCAGTATTAAGAGGAAAATTGCAGACTTTGGTGATTATATCTCCCCATTCTTGGAGTCACTCAGCTTCTGGTTTCCCAGACATGGGCTGATTCCCCAGCCTCCGTCTTCCTCCGTCCCAGATCCACTTACACATATTTTCTGGAGCAGACTGGAGCCACTGTTTACAGAATGTCTTGGAGCAGGAGTGGTTTGAGTACGGTTGTAGTAATTTCAGTCACAGAACACAACACTTCATATTTCCGGAGAACTGCTTTGATAGGTTTCCATCTCCACTCTGTTTCTGGAAGCCATTTGTAATGCCTTCGACACCCGGAGAGTCGGTTTGGTGTTATTACGCCTGTCTGTCAGGTGTGTATCAAGTAGGGCTGCTTGGTCTTTCAGAACTGGCTGAGTGTATGGATTAGCTGTATTATTGTTTTGGTTTTACATCAGCTGAGAGGTGATTTTCAGTGTTTATTTCAGCCTGTTAGGGCTACCTGACGGAATAGGGGGCAATGCAGTAAAATGTCCGTGTTAAGGCAGTTTTGATGGTGTCAGGTAAATCATCCTTCACAGAAAGCTATTCTGAATGAACCTGAAAATACTAGTTCCTGGGAATTTCTTAAGCTCACAATTAGACCTGTGGAGGTGAATTTAGGCAAGATAAAGGTGAAAATATCATAGTTGCATCTGGGTAGTATAGCAGTCTATTCCGTTGCCTATCAACACGGGGATCGCTGGTGCGAATCCCCATGTTACCTCCGACTCGGTCATGCGGTCCTACAGACACAATGGGCTGTGAGAAGCTGGATGTGGGTATGTGTCCTGGTTGCTGCACTAGCGCCTCCTCTGGTTGGTCGGGGTGCCTGTTCATGGGGGAGGGGGAACTGGGGGGAATAACGTGATCCTCCCACGCGCTACGTCCCCCTGGTGAAACTCCTCACTGTCAGGTGAAAAGAAGCGATTGGCGACTCCACATGTATGGGAGGAGGCATGTGGTGGTCTGCAGCCCTCCCCGATCAGCAGAGGGGATGGAGCAGCGACCGGGACGGCTCGGAAGAGTGGGGTGATTGGCTTGGTACAACTGGGGAGAAAAGGGGGAAATTCCCCCCCCCCAAAAAAGAAAATATTATAGCTTACCTTTATGTCTGTTCAAATGGCCTCTCCAAACAAAACACGCAAAGATACTTTGATTTGTCAGTGATCTGCATTGGAGCGATATCCCCCTTGTCCTGCAAGAAGACTCCAAACAAGCCATCTGGCGCCAGCCTTTTCGGCTAACCGACATGCCCACGACTAGTACACCCAACAGCACAGTGCCGATAACCTGCTATCTCCAGATTTATGGTCCTTGTGCTAGGCTACCACTGCATTGCGGGGGAGAAAGCGAGTTGGATTCATCTCCTCTCATCTGTTCTGCAACCCCTTGGAGCTGACATTCAGACTGGGTGAAGTGTGTCACCCGGCCTTATGTAGCTGAAGGGCTGAAAGACAAACTTTAGGTGTGATTAATCCATAATCTAGTGCTAATCCGGCTATGCTACATCCCGATGAGTCCCACCAGTTGCAAAACACTGACGTTACCCATGCATACACATATGCAATTCATGCATGCAGAACTGTGCACAGCACAGACGCACACATGCACACACAAACTGTGTTATTTTATCTCTCAAAGCTGCAGAATGCTAAAGTGATGTTACATCAGGGCATATCCTTTCCTGGTACGCAAGCATAGACCGAAAGAGAGTCAAAACTTGCAACGAACACAGACATATAAACACACAGACACAAACAAGAGAGCCAGATTGTTAACCTTTAAACACGTTCACCTTGAACCAGCTCAAACCCTTGGTCGAACATTAAAAACCAATTCACAATTATCAGCTGCCTTCAGCCGGGAATACATTTGTAAATGCACATAGGCTCAGGTTAATAAACACCGACACAGAATCCCACGTGCATGCTCCGGCAAATATAGACAAATTACTCACACCCGTCCACACACGCACCAAACCTACACCCCACATACACCCTTCAGCCAGGCTTTTCCACCACTCCTCTCGCTCGCTGACTGTGTGGGTCTGCTGGTGTTGTAGTGTTGCAGCGTGGTGGTGTGGGTCTCCACTGCAGTAGTCACATCAAACGGTTGATCAAAGCCTCTGTGATATGGGAGGCTGTCTCTATCGCACCAGGACCCCCTGCACCGCTTTACTAACCCGGGGTTAATATCATCCCCCATACCTCTACTCTGCTCCGTCTTTCCTGCAAGATCTGCACTCTATCTCTCGGTTATGCTCGCTCTCTCTCTCTCTCTCTCTCTCTCTCTCTCTCTCTCTCTCTCTCTCTCTCTCTCTCCCCCCATTTGGATGGTTTATGAGCACACACATATACACGTGTGTGTGTGTCTACATACATGTAGACACACACACACAGACGCACACACACATAAATTTAATGCATGTCAAGGTCGTGTGAGATTGGCATGATGCGTCAGTCTCTGTGTGTATGCATGCGTGTGTGTGTGTGTGTGTGTGTGTGTGTGCGTGCACGCGTGTTTGCAGATGCAGATTTGAGCTTGTGTAAACATGTCACCGTTTTGCATCGATGGCCCGACGATGTGCGGTCAGATTCAACCTCAACAGCACCCAGTGCGATGTTTAGACAGAGGCAGGTGTTTGATCAGCAAGTCATTCCCTTTACCGGCTGATGGAGCTGGGTGGCGCCGCCTTCTGTCGTCAAGAAACGGGGCTGTGTGACGCCTCACAGCCTCTCATGCTTTTCAATCATTTTAATGAGACAAGCTTAGGTGCGGGCTACGAGCAGAAACGTTGAAAACGTTTTACCATTTCTGTAGAGAGCTCAGGGTGCCTTGTGCTCTCTCTGTCATTCTGTCCAATCAGCTCGCAGCTGACCCCTACGTCACATGACCAAGCAGGTCCGCCCAAATAGAGGAGAAGCTAGGCATGCTAGCAAAATCCACCACCCGAATGCCACCTGAAGGCATGAGGAATCGTGCATTTAGAAAATGTATATGTATATATATATTTCCCCCTTTTCCTCCCCAATTGTATCCGGCCATTTACCCCACTCTTCCGAGCCGTCCCGGTCTCTGCTCCACCCCCTCTGCCGACCCGGGGAGGGCTGCAGACTACCACATGCCTCCTCCCATACATGTGGAGTCACCAGCCGCTTCTTTTCACCTGACAGTGAGGAGTTTCACCAGGGGGACATAGCACATGGGAGCATCATGCTATTCCCCCCAGTTCCCCCTCCCCCCCGAACAGGCGGCCCGACCAACCAGAGGAGGCGCTAGCGCAGCGACCAGGACACACACCCACATCCGGCTTACCTTAAAGAAGCGTTATTGATCAGCAGTTATCTCTTCTTGTGGGATCGACACGTAGGTGAGCACACTTGTGCAAAATGTCCCCTTGAAAATGAATTAAAAAGGGCCTACCCCAGGAGAGCCCACCATTGTTCACTTTCCTATTTCTCAAACTACGGAGAACATGCGGATATAAGGGAGAAGCGACCGAGCTGTGTTGGAGAGCGTCCGTCAGGCTGAACGCTGCGGTGCAGCTGTCATGTCCCCCTCTGCTGCGCCGGAGCACAGCGGCTGAGAGGCAGATCCATCATGCGCTTCATGCACTTCCCCGTCAAACCCACTCGGCAATGCTGCAAGTAGTCTCCCTCTCACCTGGCTGCTGAGGCTGACCTTAAAACACTTTTCAGGAAAAAAAAAGAAAAGAAGTTATATTGTCCCGACCTCTGAACGTTCACCTGAGTGGACAGGTTCAGACACGGCCCTGTGCCTTCCACAATAAGAGCCCCGGAAAAGCACAGAAGGTAAGGAAGGTGTGCGTCAGATAGAACCAACGTTACTGATCTTCAGCAGCCATACTGTGACAAGCGCTCATAAATGCACCGTGTACCAGCATGATACCTAATTATAGATGATTATTTTCACCAAATCCTCACTTTCATAGCGTCATTGAAGAGTATCTGCTCTGCACCATGAAAAGTACACTGCAGTCACTCATTTCCATAATCAATACTTTTTTTAATCTCCCTCACTGGCTGACAGACCTGCAGCAGCCACAGAAGGTCCTCTTCTCCTGAACTGGTCCGGACCCAGCTCACGTAGGCCGGGCTTATATTTGCCTTATGCGGCCTTGCAAGACTAATTTACCCGTATTCCTGAATAATGCGACATCATTAACTCTTCCACCACACTCTTGCAGCCTCCGTTGCGTGGCAGCTCCTGGTGTACGTAGTCGGACTAGCTCTCGGCCGGTCTGATGGCAGCTCTGGCTGGGGGCAGTCGTGCAGACGCGGGTTTGGAAATATAATTAAGAGAGTGAAATATTGAAATTTATGCGCCATGAAACAGCTATGACAAAATATTAATGACGAATGAATTTCTGAAAAGAGAATAAATATTCTGTCATTAGTAAAACAAATTGGCCAGTCAGCTGACATTTTACAAGGCAGCAGTCAGGCTGGAATGACTGGGAATGTGTTGTTCAGCTCGGGAATGGGGCGGAAGTGCGTGTTGGGAGAAGCAGAGAGTGTTTCTGAGCCCTGCTGTGATGGTTTTCCTCAGCTAAGAGGGAAAACCACTAGGCTTTATCAGTAAACGCTGTTAAATGTGGACCTGTGGAGAGGTGTTCAAGAATCTGAACAGTCTGATCTGAAATTAAGACAAAGGAGACATTAACCCATACATATATTCGATTCATTTTTAATTAATCAATTTTTCCTTTAAACCCCCCCCCTCCCCCCCCCAATTGTACCCGGCCAATTACCCCACTCTTCCGAGCCCTCCCGGTCTCTGCTCCACCCCCTCTGCTGATCCAGGGAGGGCTGCAGACTACCACATGCCTCCTCCCATACATGTGGAGTCACCAGCCGCTTCTTTTCACCTGACAGAGAGGAGTTTCACCAGGGGGACGTAGCACGTGGGAAGATCACCGTATTCCCCCCAGTTCCCCCTCCCCCCTGAACAGGCGCCCCGACCGACCAGAGGAGGCGCTAGTGCAGCGACCAGGACACACACCCACATCCGGCTTCCCACCCTGAGACATGGCCAGTTGTGTCTGTAGGGACGCCCGACCAAGCCGGAGGGAACACCGGGATTCAAACCGGCGATCCCCGTGTTGGTAGGTAACGGAATAGACCACCACGCCACTCGGATGCCCCCAATATATTCAATTCTTGTCTGATCAACTGTTCCACCTATCTTCATGACATGGGCAGGAAACATGGCTAAATTTGCCAAATTTCTTTTCTATCTTTTTTTTTGTTTTGGAATTTCCCCCTTTTTCCCCCCAGTTGTGTCCGGCCACTTACCCCACTCTCCAAGCCGCCCTGGTCTCTGCTCCACCCCCTCTGCTGATCCGGGGAGGGCTGCAGACTACCACATGCCTCCTCTGATACATGTGGAGTCGCCAGCCGCTTCTTTTCACCTGACAGTGAGGAGTTTCACCAGGGGGACATAGCATGTGGGAGGATCACGCTATTCCCCCCAGTCCCCCCTACCCCCTGAACCGGCGCCCCAACTGACCAGAGGAGGCGCTAGTGCAGTGACCAGGACACATACCCACATCCGGCTTCCAGGACACGGCCAATTGGGTCTGTAGGGACGCCCAACCAAGCCGGAGGTAACACAGGGATTTGAACCGGCGATCCCCTTTCCGCAGGTGATAGTCAGCAGTGCTCTCTGGTCATGCAGAGGAGAGCAGGCTGGCTCTGGTTCGTGGCTGATGGGTCGGTTCAGTGGTTCTGTGGCCTTTATCTGTGTCCTCGGCTCACTTGTCCGTCCTAGCCTCCGTTTCAGCACAGGCCCAGCAGCAGCAGCGGCGGCAGCTTATCCAGGACCGGACTCGAATCAGATTGTGGCTGGGCGGTAGTCTTGTCGCCAGCGCCGGCATTTGTTTTGCTTGTCTTGGGAGTTTCACAGGTTTACGGTCAGTTTGTGTGCAGCCGCTGCCTGTTTGTGTTGTGGGGGAAGAGAACCTGACGCAGGCCTGAAAGGAATGAAGGAGTCTTGGGTCACGACTGAAATGTGTGTACCTACGATAACGCTGGCTGTGTTGATTTAATTAACAGAAGAACCCCGCAGAGCTTTCTTCTTCAGCTAGACTCAGGCTCAGAGGCTTCAGTAGGGCGGGGCCGGCGTGGCGGGCGTGAACCCGGGGTCTCCATGGAGAATGCACGACTGGCCTGGCGAGGTAACGCCGGGTGTAGCTGGTGTGCGTGCTTGTGTTTGTGTGTCGCCCATGGAAGCTTTGCAATCTACCATTGGTGTGTGTGTGTGTGTGTGTGTTTTCCTGTGTGTGTGCCCTGACTTCACCGGTAATGCTTTGCTCTCAGGCACCCAGGAACTACAGTACTCCCCACCTCTTCCTCATCTCACACGTTTACACACTCACACACACACACACACACACACACACACACACACACACACACACACACACACACTTTGTGATGGCTCCTTCTCATGCACTGATGTACACCCACTCGCTTCTCTATGAATGGAGAGAGAGGCAGTTTTTTTCCCTTACAACTGAGCGGAGTAATAAATACTCCCAGTGTGTCTCGGTATTTTAAGACGGTTTGGGAATCATTTCTAAATATCTGTTTTGTCTCGAGGCGTTCCTGATGTTGGCTTTGCCCTCTTTTCCCCTCTCTGGTGTCTTCACAAAGGTCATGATCCACCCCCTAAAGCCTCCTTCCTCTTACCGCTCCGGTCTTCACCTGCTTGCTCCCAGTGTGTCGGGAGCAAGGTTGAAAGAAGTAGAACAATCTCCTGCCATCGAACTGGAACCAGCCAATAGCAAATCCGTGTCCACATGCCAACGAAAAGAAGCCTCCTCCCGGCGTTCCCAGACGACACGGTCTGCCGTGTTTGCGGGTGGGAAGCCGGATGTGGAGTTGTGCTAACAGTAGATAGATAACGAGCTCATTCAACTAAGAGACCAGTCTCCAAACGTCCATTTCTAAGCAGAATTGACTATTTTGGGCATCCGGGTGGCGTGGCGGTCTATTCCGTTGACTACCAACACGGAGCTCGTAGGTTCGAATCCCCGTGTTACCTCTGGCTTGGTCGGGCGTCCCTACAGACACAATTGGCCGTGTCTGCAAGTGGGAAGCCGGATGTGGGTATGTGTGCTGGTCGCTGCACTAGCGCCTCCTCTGGTCGGTCGGGGCACCTGTTTGGGGTGCGGGGGGAACTGGGGGGAATAGCGTGATCCTCCCACGCGCTATGTCCCCTGGTGAAACTCCTCACTGTCAGGTGAAAAGAAGCGGCTGGCAACGCCACATGTATGGGAGGAGGCATGTGGTAGTCTGTAGCCCTCCCCGGATCGGCAGAGGGGGTGGAGCAGAGACCGGGACGGCTCGGAAGAGTGGGGTAATTGGCCAGGTACAATTGTGGGGAAAAAGAGGGAAAATATCCAAAGAAGAGTAAATGATTAAATGAACCTCCGCTCACCGACTCTCAGCTGACATTCCCAGGTCCATCGAATACACGTCAAACCATAGAGGTTTGCCGTGCTCCAAATGCCAGTTCACGACACCGTCCACCATGGCGTTCGTACAAATGTCAAACTCCATCACATAGAGCATGATGAGTGGCGTTGCTGGCGGGTTAATGGTACCTGTGAGCAGCCATGAATACAGATGACTATAGGCCGTGACCAGGCTGAGGTATGGGCACATATGGGATCTGTGGGAGATAGCGATACGTGAGTCAGCTCTTATGCCACCTGAACCTGCCGGCAGCCTTAATGGACCCGCCTGCTGCCCCGCCCCGAGTCAGCAAACAGACGCCAGCAGACCCCCCCCCTCCCCCAAACCTGCTTCTTCTTTTTTTAAATGCTCTGAAATGCTTTTGTTTTCCCTGCCTCACAGATTCAGCCTGTTTTGTAGGCTAGCATAAAAGGTGTATCTGATCAGCGGTGCTCCAGGACCGTCATTGCAGCTGACCAATCACGTTGGTTGTGCTGTTGTGCCTTTGCGACTCGGCGGGGGGGGGTGTTTGTGGGATCAGGTTGTGGGTTAGTGGGGGTTAGCTATAGGTTAAGGTGAGGTTAACATAAGCGTTGGGTTGAGGTTAAGGTTGGGTTGAGGTAGGTTCGATTAAGTTTAGGTAAATTCAGTGAAATAGAGTTGAGGGAACACAGGGCTGAGGGAATATGCCATGGTGGCCCAGTGGTTAGTGCTGTCGCCTCACAGCATGAAGGTCCTGGGTTCGAAACCCGGGGTTGTCCAACCCTGATTGTCATCACAGGTCGTCCTCTGTGTGCAGTTTGCATGTTCTCCCCGTGTCTGCGGGGGGCTTTCTCCGGGTGCTCCAGTTTCCCCCCCACCATTAAAAATGCATGCATGTTATGTATGTATACTCCTGCCTGTGCCCCTGAGCAAGGCAGTGGGGAAAGAAGTGGAGTTGGTCCCCGGGCGCAGCATGAAGGCAGCAGCCCACTGCTGCTAGCTACACAGATCACAGCCAGGACGGGTTAATTTGCAGTAACTGAATTTCCCCGAGGGGACTAATGAAGGACCCTTAATATAGACGCGCTCCCGAGGCGATGCTAGGTTAGCGTTGGTATTTTTAGGTCTTTTCCTCCGTGTCGCAAAGGCACGACGTCAGAACAGCGTGATTGGTCCGTTGCAGTGACGGTCCTGGAGCAGCTTTAATTATGATGTCATGGGAGCGACAGCAGCCAGCGATATCGGGTCACGCTAGCATAAACGGGAGACTATAGCGGGCCTGTGCTGCCGGGTCAGATGTTGGCTCGGTGCTGAGGCAGTGAAGCACAGAGTGACCCGTGTGTACCTTACAGACTGAAGCGATCAGATATGCTCATTGTAGAGGCAACAAGGCTGTGAGGAGACATGCCTTAGCTGGAGAAATGTTGACGGAAACTCTTGTTTGTCGTTTGTTGCTGTTCGCTGCGGGTGCAGTGTGAGCGCCGCAAGTAATGCAATATAAATGTAAATAGGTAGTTCTGTCCGATCGGCGCCTCTGGAATTCATCTGGTCCTTTTCTAAGTCGGGCTGAAACCCTGAATGTACTGTGAATTACTGTGTAATCGGAGTGGCTGAATGAATTTAAAAGATGGCTCAGTCTGTCACCTGTTTTTTTTTAGGATTATGCAACATGCACGTGGTGTGCAGGTCTACACAGGTCAGGATAAGTACACAAAGGAAAACAGCTCAGGCAGTTTTGGGATATTAATTGAAAGCTTATTCATATCCATCACTTGGATATATATATATATATATATATATATATATATATATATATATATATATATATATATATATACACCGATCAGCCAAAACATTAAAACCACCTGCCCCCCGCCGTGCCACCAAAACAGCTCTGACCCAGTCAGGTATGGACTCCACAAGACCTGTGAAGGTGTCCTCTGGTATCTGGCACCAGGACGTTAGCAGCAGAGCCTTTAAGTCCTGCAGGTTGCGAGGTGGGGCCTCCGGGGACCGGGCTTGTTTTTCCAGCACATCTCACAGATGCTCGATCGGACTGAGATCTGGGGACTTTGCAGGCCAAGGCAACACCTTGAACTCTGTCATTCTCCCATGCACGTTTTGTAAAACATGGCACTGCCCTCGAGGGCACGTGTGAGCACTGTGTTCAGTTATGCAGGCAAATACCAGTACCAGTACCAGTACCAGTACCAGTACCAAGGGTCGGTGCATCGCACATGACTGAAAACACACTGATGTTCAGGCATAAATCAAGATTAAGTGGCAGGAGGTGCTGGACGTGACAAACCCTCCTGTCCTCGTGTGTGTGTGTGTCTGTGTGTGTGTGTCTGTGTGTGTGTCTGTGTGTGTCTGTGTGTGTGCAGGTTTGCCAACCCATCTAATCTCATGACTCGTCAAGCCACGCTGAGCGAGCTTCTACCAGACCGGGCGGCCGTTCATTAAGCCCTCTCGCAGACACTCACCAAACTGAGCCCCATTCTTATCCGTGTCAGTGTTGCAGAGGTCAGAAAGAGACGTCTGTCGTCCGGGGTACTCCTCTCCCCCCCCCCCCCCCTCTTTATTTAGTTTGATATGGGCCTGCATTCCTCTACAGCACACCGCAACCTTGTGCGTTATTCACAACAAGGAAGCTCGTGTGACGGATGGTAAACGGCTCTCCGTCATCTGTGTGCGTGAGCTCGTGTGTGTGGTTGTGCACGGTTGTGTGTTAATGTGCATGCATGCATGCGTGCCCCCCTCTCCCCCGCCTCGATGCTGTGTGTGAAATGGGTTGCTCGCCCTGTTAATATCCCACGGCTAATGATGCATACGAAAAGTAATCAGCGTGGCACCGGAGGACCTGCGAGCGTTAATAACATGGAGAAACAGTAGGCTGCAGATCTCATGGGCCACGCACACACACACGCACACACACGCACACACACACACGCACACACACACACACACACACACACACACACACACACGCATGCACGTACACACACGCACGCACACACACACACACGCATGCACGTACACACACACGCACACACACACACGCACGCGCACACACACACGCACGCACACACACGCACGCACACACACACACACACGCACGCGCACACACACGCACACACACACACGCACGCACGTAGGCACGCACAGCATAAAAGCATAAAATGTGTATGTGTGGGGGTAGTGTATGTGTGTGGGGGGGTAGTGTGTGTGTGTGGGGGTAGTGTGTGTGTGTGTGTGTGGGGGGTAGTGTGTGTGTGTGTGTGTGGGGGGTAGTGTGTGTGTGTGGGGGTAGTGTGTGCGTGTGGGGGGGTAGTGTGTGTGTGTGGGGGGGTAGTGTGTGTGTGTGGGGGGGTAGTGTGTGTGTGTGTGTGTGGGGGGTAGTGTGTGTGTGTGGGGGTAGTGTGTGCGTGTGGGGGGGTAGTGTGTGTGTGTGGGGGGGTAGTGTGTGTGTGTGGGGGGGTAGTGTGTGTGGGGGGTAGTGTGTGTGTGTGGGGGGGTAGTGTGTGTGTGTGGGGGGGTAGTGTGTGTGGGGGGTAGTGTGTGTGTGTGGGGGGGGTAGTGTGTGTGGGGGGTAGTGTGTGTGTGTGGGGGGGTAGTGTGTGCGTGTGGGGGGGTAGTGTGTGTGTGGGGGGGGTAGTGTGTGTGGGGGGGTAGTGTGTGTGGGGGGTAGTGTGTGTGTGTGGGGGGGTAGTGTGTGTGCGTGTGGGGGGGTAGTGTGTGTGTGTGGGGGGGTAGTGTGTGTGTTGGGGGGTAGTGTGTGTGTGTGGGGGGGTAGTGTGTGTGTTGGGGGGTAGTGTGTGTGGGGGGGTAGTGTGTGTGTGGGGGGGGTAGTGTGTGTGTGTGGGGGGGTAGTGTGTGTGTGTGGGGGGTAGTGTGTGTGGGGGGGTAGTGTGTGTGTGGGGGGGGGTAGTGTGTGTGTGGGGGGGTAGTGTGTGTGTTGGGGGGTAGTGTGTGTGTGTGGGGGGGTAGTGTGTGTGTGTGGGGGGTAGTGTGTGTGGGGGGGTAGTGTGTGTGTGGGGGGGGTAGTGTGTGCGTGTGGGGGGGTAGTGTGTGTGTGGGGGGGTAGTGTGTGTGGGGGGGGGTAGTGTGTGTGGGGGGGGGGGTAGTGTGTGTGTGGGGGGGTAGTGTGTGTGTGGGGGGGGTAGTGTGTGTGTGGGGGGGTAGTGTGTGTGTGGGGGTAGTGTGTGTGTGGGGGTAGTGTGTGTGTGTGTGGGGGGGGGGTAGTGTGTGTGTGTGTGTGGGGGTAGTGTGTGTGTGTGGGGGGGTAGTGTGTGTGTGGGGGGGGTAGTGTGTGTGTGGGGGGGGGTAGTGTGTGTGTGGGGGGGTAGTGTGTGTGTGGGGGGGTAGTGTGTGTGTGGGGGGGGTAGTGTGTGTGTGGGGGGGTAGTGTGTGTGTGGGGGGGGGTAGTGTGTGTGTGGGGGGGGTAGTGTGTGTGTGGGGGGGTAGTGTGTGTGTGGGGGGGGTAGTGTGTGTGTGGGGGGGTAGTGTGTGTGTGGGGGTAGTGTGTGTGTGGGGGTAGTGTGTGTGTGTGTGGGGGGGGGTAGTGTGTGTGTGTGTGGGGGTAGTGTGTGTGTGGGGGGGGTAGTGTGTGTGTGGGGGGGGTAGTGTGTGTGTGGGGGGGGGTAGTGTGAAGGAGAACTTGTTCCACAGATTAACAGGCTTCATATCTAAGGGGGGGGGAGGGGGGTGTTTTGGGTGTACATATGCCTCAGACATCTATCAGCATGATGAAGTGGTTGGCTCTGTGTGTGTGTGTGTGTGTGCGTGTGTGCGCGTGTGCGTGTCTGTGTGTGTGTGTGTGTGTGTGTGTGTGTGTGTAGACGGGGCTGGCTGGCTTTAGAGCCGTGTGGTGTGGGTCTGTGTGTGTGTGTGTGTGTGTGTGTGCGTGCGCGTGTGCGTGTCTGTGTGTGTGTGTGTGTGTGTGTGTGTGTGTGTGTAGACGGGGCTGGCTGGCTTTAGAGCCGTGTGGTGTGGGTCTGTGTGCAGACGGGTGAAGACACTTGAATAATTTACTCTGACCACATCAGCTGGGCTCACTCTTCATCTCACACTCTTCCTCTCCCCCTGTACAGCTGCTGACAAACGCCATGCAGAAGTGTGAGTGTGGCTGAGTGTGTTGTGTACACGGTGCGTGTGTTGTGTACACGGTGCGTGTGTTGTGTACACGGTGCGTGTGTTGTGTACACGGTGCGTGTGTTGTGTACATGGTGTGTGTGATATGATTGGTATTTCATATATAAACATAAAGCACGCTGTAATTCATCACAGCCTGGCGCTGCACCGCTCTGTCCGCCAGCGTTTATGTACATGATGTATGTGAGCAGCCCGGCACCGGCTGCGGATGGACAAGCCTCTTCATTGGTTGAACACGTGATTGACAGCCGGTATTATCCAGTAATTTGTGTCCTCCTACCGTTTTCTTATTTAACAGACTTCAGAAGTCAGAACATTATTGGTTATGCAAATTGGAATAACGAGGGAGGTGAATTGGATTCGTTAGGCGGTGATACACCACGCATTATAAAAGAGGATGTAATATGATGCACTACACACCCTACAACATGGTGAGCACTTACCTGTCCATGGACCTTGGGCTGTCCTTGAGAATGCCTGCGCTGAAGTGGCTTTCCAGCAGCAGATTGGAGTTGCTTCAGAGGGCTGGCTGCTGTGTGTCATGTGTGTTACTGTGCAGCACACTTGTGTGTTACTGTGCAGCATGCCTGTGTGTTGCTGTGCAGCACGCCTGTGTGTTACTGTGCAGCATGCCTGTGTTACTGTGCAGCACGCTTGTGTGTTACTGTGCAGCACGCCTGTGTGTTACTGTACAGCATGCCTGTGTGTTACTGTGCAGCATGCCTGTGTGTTACTGTGCAGCACACTTGTGTGTTACTGTGCAGCACGCCTGTGTGTTACTGTGCAGCACGCCTGTGTGTTACTGTGCAGCACGCTTGTGTGTTACTGTGCAGCATGCCTGTGTGTTACTGTGCAGCAGGCCTGTGTGTTACTGTGCAGCACGCCTGTGTGTTACTGTGCAGCACGCCTGTGTGTAATTGTGCAGCACGCCTGTGTGTTACTGTGCAGCACACTTGTGTGTTACTGTGCAGCACGCCTGTGTGTTGCTGTGCAGCACGCCTGTGTGTTACCGTGCAGCACGCCTGTGTGTTACTGTGCAGCACGCTTGTGTGTTACTGTGCAGCACGCTTGTGTGTTACTGTGCAGCACGCCTGTGTGTTACTGTGCAGCACGCCTGTGTGTTACTGTACAGCATGCCTGTGTGTTACTGTGCAGCATGCCTGTGTGTTACTGTGCAGCACGCTTGTGTGTTACTGTGCAGCACACTTGTGTGTTACTGTGCAGCACGCCTGTGTGTAACTGTGCAGCACGCCTGTGTGTTACTGTGCAGCACGCCTGTGTGTTACTGTGCAGCAGGCCTGTGTGTTACTGTGCAGCAGGCCTGTGTGTTACTGTGCAGCACGCTTGTGTGTTACTGTGCAGCACGCCTGTGTTACTGTGCAGCAGGCCTGTGTGTTACTGTGCAGCAGGCCTGTGTGTTACTGTGCAGCACTTCTCTTTGCTTCATCTTAGATTTAAACTTTTTTCGGTATTTTAAACAATAACCCCAGATGCTCACGTGTCTGAACATCCCTCTGAGGGGTGCATGTTAGTGAGGTGGTACGGTGCCGTTTTAGGCAGTGTTGGAGTGATATTTTTGGACCAGAGCCTCTGCATGTGTTACTGGCGTCTAATGGGACCACAGGCTCCTCGTTAATGCTGTTTATTTACTCATTACTGCAGCGGCCCAGCTCGCCTGTGTGTACAGGTGTGTGTGTACAGGTGTGTGTGTGCGTGTGCGTGTGTGTGTGTGTGTGTGTGAGATAGCGGTAATGTTTCTCTCTGATTGATCTTTAATGCTACAACCATCTAGTTTCTGTATTTTCATCATCATCATCATCATCATCATCATCACCACCACCACCATATATCCATAACAAGGCCTACCATGTTCATTATGTTATGTTTTGTTATGTTGTTATGTTATGTTGTGTAATGTTATGTTCATTGTTATGTTGTGTTGTGTTGTGTTATGTTATGTTCATTGTTATGTTGTGTTGTGTTATGTTGTGTTATGTTATGTTTTGTTGTGTTATGTTGTGTTATGTTATGTTGTGTTGTGTTGTGTTGTGTTGTGTTGTGTTATGTTATGTTCATTGTCATGTTGTGTTGTGTTATGTTATGTTGTGTTATGTTATGTTGTGTTTTGTTGTGTTATGTTATGTTGTGTTATGTTGTGTTGTGTTATGTTATGTTATGTTGTGTTGTGTTGTGTTGTGTTATTGTGATGCCCACTGGAAGTGTTATCACATTTCTGATGGTATCTTGGGGTTTGAGAGAATATATTGTTTATAATCATATTATTTTATATGTGGAGTCTGTATGTTGATTTAACCATAATGGGTTAATCCCAGTTGCCTGTAGTGGCGACTCCGTTACAGCAGAGGGCGCTGTTACACGGTTGAGTGATGATATTGTGTTGAGCGGGGTTTCTTCATAACAATGAGAGACTTCGAGAAAGCAAGTCCCGGTTGACTGACGTCTTTACTCCGGGACTGTTTTCAGGTGGGTACCGTGTCACAAGCACTATATATTGTTTAATATTGTTTCATACGATCTTTATACAGTGTTTTTTCTGTTTTGTTAGATTGGCGAATATAGGGTTTATCTTGTTTTTACCGTTGGCTAGTAGCTAGCTAATGCAACCTGGCTAGCAGCGAGCGTTAGCTCTGTTGTCGCCTTGGCAACGTCACGTGATTCTCTCCGTGCCGTGTGACGTCATATTTTTGCTCTAGCTTGTAACGTTAGTTGTACCTGGCTCCACCCATCCCTTTAGTCTGAGTTTTGATTGGCTCAACAGTTTAAAGTTTTATAAAACGGGTTCCATGTTTGAAGTGTAGATTATAAATTTATAAGATTATTATTGATTGTATTCATTCGTTACTGTGAACAGGTCCTCCTATGATACTGAAAAGTATATGGAAGTGCATTTAAGATGCAGAATGTAAACACGTTTATAGATAAGATGACAGTAGGTGATATGGATGAGAGATAGGGATATGGAGATACTATGCTTTTGATAATGACCAGTTGGAGTGTTTATATAGAAATTGAATATGTAAAGTAAGGCAGCCAATGTAAATGTCTAGACAGACAATAAATATATGTACAATAGTACAAGTGATTTAGAGGACCATGTAAACAGGGTGATGATTGTAAATAAAGATAACATTGAGAGACTTCGAGAAAGCAAGTCACGGTTGACTGATGTCTTTATTCCATGACTGTTTTCAGATATCTGTCAAACTATGACTGCCTGTACCGTACCAAGCACGGTACTTGCTACATTATGTTATTCTGTGTTGTGTTATGTTGTTATGTTATGTTATGTTGTGTTATTAAAGAGAACATGTTTTGTAGGTTTGAGCGGTCTCTGTTACACGGGGTGTGCGTGCCGTTCTCTCTTCTGTTCCTTCTTCTTCGATTCATGTGTGTGAACCAGGGATGGCAGGCTGTGGTAAAGGGAAATGTCACCAGATCAAGTTAATTCCAGAGAATTAGTGGAAGAGAGAACCCGTTTCCCCGCCAGCCCCCCTCCCCCCGCCCCGCCCTCTCCTCGGTTTTATCAGCCGCTGTTCCTTTTTCATTTGTCACAGCATCTCCAATTATTCCGCATCGCTGTCCATTTTCGCGTTTCACCTCTGGATCACAGACTCACCAGTCTCTGTCTGTCTCTCCCTCTCCCCCTCCCCTCCCCCCCATGCTCCTGTTCTCTCTCTCTCTCGCTCACTCTCTCTCCTCCCGCGTGCGCTCTCTTTCCTCTCTGCCGGGCTCAGTGAGATGAAGCAGGAGCTGGTGGAGGAAGGCAGCAGATGCTCCATCCTCTCCAAGCAGCACCGCTTCAACGAGCACTGCTGCATCCGCTGCTGTGCGCCCTTCACCTTCCTGCTCAACCCCAAGCGCCAGTGCCTGGACTGCCAGTACAACACCTGCAAGACCTGCTGCACCTACAGCAAGAGGGACAAAGCCTGGCTCTGCTCAGCATGCCAGAAGGGCAGGTCAGTACGCTGATTAACTCAACACACACGCACACATGCATGCACACGCACACACACACATGCATGCACACACAGACGCACGCATGCACACGTGTAATCATGCCCACAGAGGGAAACGGGTGTGGACAGAGGCGTAGAAAGATGAGGAGACGAGGAAACATTATGGTGAGTGAGGAATGAATGGAGATGCGAGGGCAGAGACGGGGCGATGGGGGTCCTACAGGAGTGAATGAATTTGTAGATTGGAGGAGAGA
This sequence comes from Lampris incognitus, assembly GCF_029633865.1. Classification (NCBI taxonomy): domain Eukaryota; kingdom Metazoa; phylum Chordata; class Actinopteri; order Lampriformes; family Lampridae; genus Lampris; species Lampris incognitus. Next base: position 3,562,620 of record NC_079229.1, on the reverse strand, counting down.
GACGGAGAGAGAGACAAGGGACACTGAAAGAGATTGCTGCGGGCAGAGAGGAAATATTATGATGGAGAGAGGGGTGGAGAAACAGGTACATTGTAGGAGACACCTCCTGGGGGGAGGGTTGTGGTGGGGGCTGGGGAGGTGGAATGATGGGACTGATGGGGAGGAGAGTGCCAGGGAACGTTGGCAGTGTTGAAGAGAACGCTGCAGGGATGGGATTTTTTTTTTTTTTTTTTGACGATGACTATTCCCATGTTTCTCTTGCTTGTGTGCTCCTGCGGTATACGTGGTCACATCCCTGTTACTTTTGTCGGAACACAGAGGGAAAAGATGTGGCGCCGCTGGAGGAGACAGTGCCGGGAAGAGATAAGAGAGATAGCGGTTGGGGAAGCAGAGAAATGAGAAAAGGAATAGGGAGAAATATTGGAAGACCAGGTAAGAAAGAGCAAGAAGAAGATGGTTAGTATGCAGTGTAAGTCAATATTTGTTCCTCCATCAGTGTGTGTGTGTGTGTGTGTGTGTGTGTGTGTGTGGAGGGGGGGTACATCTGTAGAGGAGAATGAGGGGAACACTTACAAGAAAGAAAGACAGAAAGACGGACAGGAAGAGATATTGTAATAAGCCACAGAGGGCGGGTGGTGACATGATCTTCCATGTTTTTCCATGAGTTAACTGATTTATTCAAGTTGTTTTTTAGGATGTTTGGGGAATTCGACCGGCATTATATTCCAATGAAGGGTCGTTTGTTCCCCGATGTCTCCTCCTGCTTGTTGTGGGTCATGGTTTATGTCTGAGGGAAACGAGGGAACCAGGTTGTTCACATGGATTCGAGGGGAAAATGTATGTTGAGAGAAAACGACAGAAGGAATCTGAGCATCGAGAGGCGGATGGGATGCAGCTCTGCACCGCCAGCAGATACCGTTTATTCTAAGCTGGTTAAAGATTTAAGTCAATTAGGCAGGCGACACAGATACAGGAGTCCTCCTACACACGTTGTGTGTGTTGAGACTGTTAAGTTGTGTATATATGCAGAAGCCTTTACCTATATGCTCCCTCTCGGGTGTTTGTTGTGGGCGCGGTGATCAGAATGTTGTCCTTGCTGGACTACGTGAGAGTGTTTCTGTCTGTCCGTCTGTCCGTGGTGCACTCACAGGACACACGTGCAGCTTTCTGTATTTTTGGGAACTGTTATGCATGATTGATATTGCATGCACGAATGTGTTTGTATGCTCTGTGTTGCTCCGTACACGCAGTGTGCCACCCTTGCAGAGTGGGCTTGTGCGTCGCTGCGTTAAATGGTTACTAGAAGTAGTCTCGGGGTCTCTGTGCAGCATCGCCTCTAGCGGACAGACAACCTGTCATATTTCTACCACCCGAACCTCTGCTGGAAATAACCAATGTGTTTGTAAGTTATGTGCAGTGTGATACAACTCCGTGTGTGTGTGTGTGTGTGTGTGTGTGTGTGTGTGTGCGTGCGTGCGTGTGCGTGTGCGTGTTGAGAGGAGCAGGAGGAGGTTCCGGACCATACTGTGCGATAGTGAAGCTTGTCTGAAGACGCGGCGTGCCTCTGCCCTCTTTCTGTTATTCCCTCATCCTGTCTTTGATTGATTTTGCTTTGTGGCGTATTGAGTTAATCCTGCCGCCCCGAGTACTGATGCACATGAAACAGAGGGGAAGGAGGAAGAGGAGCAGCATACTGGGGGCGAGGATTAAATAGAGGAGAAGGGAGGACTTGGAAAAATGATGGAAATAAAAGACTTTGGCAAGGTTTGCTGCAGTCATTCCTCCTTTTTATCCCCCTCTCCTCTGTCCTTGCATCTCTATGTCCGTCTGCTTTACCTTCACCTCTCTCTCTCGCTCTCTCCCTCTCTCTCTGACCTTTTTTTTTTGTTAATCCCTTTTTTTTGGGGATTTTTCCCCCTTTTTCTCCCCAATTGTACCCGGCCAATAGCCCCACTCTTCTGAGCCGTCCCGGTCTCTGCTCCACCCCCTCTGCTGTCCGGGGAGGGCTGCAGACTACCACATGTCTCCTCCCATCCATGTGGAGTCGCCAGCAGCTTCTTTTCACCTGACAGTGAGGATCACGCTATTCCCCCCAGTTCCCCCTCCCCCCTGAACAGGCGCCCCGACTGACCAGAGGAGGCGCTAGTGCAGCGACCAGGACACACACCCACATCTGGCTTCCCACCCGCAGACACGGCCAATTGTGTCTGTAGAGATGCCCGACCAAGCCGGAGGTAGCATGGGGATTCGAACCAGCGATCCCAGTGTTGGTAGGCAAAAGAATAGACCGCCACGCTACCCAGATGCCCTTCTCTGTCCTTTTATTAACCCCTACTTTGCTCTCTTTCTCATAGTGTTTGACTCTCTCCCTCCTTGTTTTTCCCTTGACTTCCTCTCTCCGGGTCGCTCTCTCTCTCTCTCTCTCTCTCTCTCTCTCTCTCTCTCTCTCTCTCTCTCTCTCTCTCTCTCTCTCTCTCTCTCTCTCTCTCTCTCTCTCTCTCTCTCTCTCTCTCTCTCTCTCTCTCTCTCTCTCTCTCTCTCGGTCTCTCTCTCTTGCTCACTGTCATCTTTTTTTAACCCCTACTTTGCTGTCTTTCTCGCTCTGTCTCACTCTCTCCCTCCTTGTCTCTCCCTCTACCTTTCTCTGTGCGGGGCTCTCGCTCTGCCTGGGGCTCGCTAATGTTCTCATTAGGGCTTTAGACTGAGTCACAGATGGGCCTGATGTCACACAGCACTACAGTCTACCAGCTACATATAACTACAGCACTTTTCATTAGTGCATTAAACAGGCTTAGAGCTGGACTTAGCATGCATTACCCTGTCTGGGTGGAGTCGTGTCATCTGAATTGGTGATGTAGATCATGCATGAACGTTAGCTTGATATGAGAAAAGCCTCAGAAAAGATTTTGAATGTCTCTCTGTTGCTGCTATTATCCGAATGAATAACATTATGGAGGAAAAAAGAGTGAACACTGAAACAGACTTAGCTACTGGGAAACGGATATACTACAACCTAGAAGGCTGCTTTTCTAAAGAATACTGTTTATTTTTCACTGTGCAGTGTCCCAAGTTTTTCTTTCCATTTTTAAAAATTGTAATTCTTAACCTTTATCTAATTCTTTGGAAAGTAAAAACTTCCAATATAACAAACATCTCGGTGGACTGTAATGTTCGCGGATGACATTGTGATCTGTAGTGAGAGTAGGGTGCAGGTAGAGGAGAGCCTGGAGAGGTGGAGGTATGCACTGGAGAGAAGAGGAATGAAAATCAGCAGGAGCAAGACAGAATACGTATGTATGAATGAGAGGGAGGACAGTGGAATAGTGAGGATGCAAGGAGTGGAGATGATGAAGGCATATGAGTTTAAATACTTGGGGTCAACTGTCCAAAGTAACGGGGAGTGCAGGAGAGAGGTGAAGAAGAGAGTGCAGGCAGGGTGGAGTGGGTGGAGAAGAGTGTCAGGAGTGATTTGTGACAGAAGGGTACCAGCAAGAGTTAAAGGGAAGGTTTACAAGATGGTTGTGGGACCAGCTATGTTGTATGGTTTGGAGACAGTGGCACTGATGAAAAGACAGGAGGAGGAGCTGGAGGTGGCAGAGATGAAGATGATAAGATTTTCACTGGGAGTGATGAAGAAGGACAGGATTAGGAACGAGTATATTAGAGGGACAGCTCAAGTTGGACGGTTTGGAGACAAAGCAAGAGAGACAAGATTGAGATGGTTTGGACATACACTACCGTTCAAAAGTTTGGGATCACCCAAAAAATTTTGTGTTTTCCATGAAAAGTCACACTTATTCACCACCATATGTTGTGAAATGAATAGAAAATAGAGTCAAGACATTGACAAGGTTAGAAATAATGATTTGTATTTGAAATAAGATTTTTTTTTCATCAAACTTTGCTTTCGTCAAAGAATCCTCCATTTGCAGCAATTACAGCATTGCAGACCTTTGGCATTCTAGCTGTTAATTTGTTGAGGTAATCTGGAGAAATTGCACCCCACGCTTCCAGAAGCAGCTCCCACAAGTTGGATTGGTTGGATGGGCACTTCTTTGAGCAGATTGAGTTTCTGGAGCATCACATTTGTGGGGTCAATTAAACGCTCAAAATGGCCAGAAAAAGAGAACTTTCATCTGAAACTCGACAGTCTATTCTTGTTCTTAGAAATGAAGGCTATTCCATGCGAGAAATTGCTAAGAAATTGAAGATTTCCTACACCGGTGTGTACTACTCCCTTCAGAGGACAGCACAAACAGGCTCTAACAGGTACTATTTAATGAAGATGCCAGTTGGGGACCTGTGAGGCGTCTGTTTCTCAAACTAGAGACTCTAATGCACTTATCTTCTTGCTCAGTTGTGCAACGCGGCCTCCCACTTCTTTTTCTACTCTGGTTAGAGCCTGTTTGTGCTGTCCTCTGAAGGGAGTAGTACACACCGGTGTAGGAAATCTTCAATTTCTTAGCAATTTCTGGCATGGAATAGCCTTCATTTCTAAGAACAAGAATAGACTGTCGAGTTTCAGATGAAAGTTCTCTTTTTCTGGCCATTTTGAGCGTTTAATTGACCCCACAAATGTGATGCTCCAGAAACTCAATCTGCTCAAAGAAGTGCCCATCCAACCAATCCAACTTGTGGGAGCTGCTTCTGGAAGCGTGGGGTGCAATTTCTCCAGATTACCTCAACAAATTAACAGCTAGAATGCCAAAGGTCTGCAATGCTGTAATTGCTGCAAATGGAGGATTCTTTGACGAAAGCAAAGTTTGATGTAAAAAAAATCTTATTTCAAATACAAATCATTATTTCTAACCTTGTCAATGTCTTGACTCTATTTTCTATTCATTTCACAACATATGGTGGTGAATAAGTGTGACTTTTCATGGAAAACACAAAATTTTTTGGGTGATCCCAAACTTTTGAACGGTAGTGTATGTGGAGGAGAGATGCTGGGTATATTGGGAGAAGGATGCTGAATATGGAGCTGCCAGGGAAGAGGAGAAGAGGAAGGCCAAAGAGGAGGTTTATGGATGTGGTGAGGGAGGACATGCAGGTGGCTGATGTGACAGAGGAAGATGCAGAGGACAGGAGGAGATGGAAACGGATGATCCGCTGTGGCGCCCCCTAAAGGGAGCAGCCGAAAGTAGTAGTAGTAGATAACAAATGTCTCCATGAGTGTGCACCAGTGAGACAAAAACAATGTCAAAATGACATATCTAATAATAATCATCATAATATCTTAGCATATCAGGCTGTGGTGCTCATGCCTAGTTAATTAGTGGTCTCAGTATTGTGTTTTCCTGCTCAGGTTTCTGTTGTAGTGTATGTGTTGCAGAATTGAGAGGGAGCTGACAGCCAAATGGTCACACTAACACGTGCATCAACACCCACGGTAGCATGGCTGCGCTGGTCAGGGGTATGACCCGTCGCAAGTAAAACAGATTTACATTAACCACACATACACACATGCACCCGTGCCCAGTATAAGATAGTGTCGTGGATGTTGTCAATCACAAGAAGGCGTGCTAACTTGATTTTTAAATACCCCTTCCTGTTCGGTATATCGTCCAACATGTCATTACCACTCATCTGCCTCGGAATAGGATAAACCAAGCTATAATTTTGCAAAAACCACTTGCTGCGATGCCCACGGGATTTTGGTAGTTGATCCCAAGGTATTGAACCCAGATGGCTGTGGGAGGTGTTGGTGTGTTAACATGATATATGCAGAAAAACAGCTTGCCATGTACCTGTGACAGCCATGTCGCCATGGCTGCCTGTTACAAGACTACAAAGAAACATAGCTACACACATACTCACACACACACACACATTTACACACCTATACACATACAGGTTTGTGTATACATGCCTATACACTACAAATACGTTACACACAAACACACACACACACTGCTGTCACATACATTACAGTGTAAAAACATGTATGATTCAGTCTATGCTGTGTGGTCCTCACACACACTACACACACACACACACACACATATACACACGTAGGAATGTAACAACCAGACCCACACAGCATCCACATGATACAGTTCTCTCACAGAGGTCAAAAGGCAAGTGCAGGAGTGTATATACTGAAAGTATGTTGTGATCCTGCAGTAAGACAAACAAGCAGAGAGAGCGAGAGAGAGTCACAAAGGACTGCTGCACAATCATAAAATCCCTGTCTCAGCTGACCAGCAGCACAGAGGCAAATTCTTTTGAATTAGCAGTAAATCCTCTTCATTTGGCTGCTCAAACTGCTTGTTTATTGGAGGCTTTTTTCCCGTTTCCAACCTTCTGCTTTATTCCCTTATTTATCCATCCCTCTCACAATGTCTTGTACTTTCATTCCCTTCTTTTGTTTTCTCTCTTCCGTCTCTCTTCCTGTCTCACTCTCAGTCGGTCACACTCTCTGTTGTAAGTGATGAGGTCTCCCTATTACACATTTACATATCAACGGCAGCATCTCCTTTCACTTAATCAGCAGAAATGGGTCGCTGTGTTCTGCACGACGCTGTCCTCGGGCCACAGTCTGGTGTATGTGTGTTCATGTCTTCTTTGCGGGCACAGAAATAGCAATATACTAAGTGACTAAGGGTTCTTATCAGGTTGTGGAAATCATAATCTAATCCTAAAGCATGTTGGCAAAGAGATTACATCAACTATAAATGAAACATCATATTAAAATGCACTGCACCTGTGCATGTTACTGCACACTCGGGATATGGCTCATATGCTGCATGAGCAGGCATGCAAGCGCATATGTGCACTGTGCATTATTTATGTAAGGGTAAACATACCAAATCAAGCATGCACCCTGAATCGACTCTTTAATGACATTGTAGTCACCCCTGTTTTTCTATTGCATTCCATCTGAAGCAGTCTGTAAGGGGGATGGCTCTGGTTATCACCTGTGCATGCACACACGTCTCATGCTGCAGCTCACGTATGTAGTTGCAAACAATGCACGTACCTGTTTATGCACCACACATGCACCAGCATCGCTGTTGTTCATTTTTTATTACGAGTTTCATTAAATAGAGCAACCCTTGGCCCTGCGATGGCTCGGTAAAGCTGGCTAGTTGAAAGCAAGAAGGACTGACTGTCAAGATTTAATTATCTTCCTCTTCACATTCGGTGTGCTTCGCTCTAAAGGCCAGGAAGAAGCTGACCGTCCCGGGGGGGGGGGGGGGGTTAAACACATGCATGTTTGAGTTCACATATACACACTCAAAAAACCCTCGTGGTCACGGACAAACTCATAGTGTTTATGATCACGGTCAGCCCCCCCCCCGAGACAACTAAAGGTGAAAAGCATCTAAATTCAGAAACATACCTACAATTATGCATTCTTTTTTTGGGGAGGGGTTCTCCCTTTTTCTCCCCAATTGTATCCAGCCAATTACCTCACTCCTCCTCCCATACATGTGGAGTCGCCAGCCGCTTCTTTTCACCTGACAGTGAGGAGTTTCACCAGGGGGACGTAGCACGTGGAAGGATCACGCTATTCCCCCCAGTTCCCCCTCCACCCCGAACAGGCGCCCCGGCCGAACAAAGGAGGCGCTAGTGCAGCGACCAGGACACATACCCACATCTGGCTTCCCACCTGCAGACACAGCCAATTGTGTCTGTAGGGATGCCCGACCAAGCCGGAGGTAACACAGGGATTCGAACTGGCGGTCTTTGTGTTGGTAGGCAACGGAATGTACCTCTATGCTACCTGCACGCCCAATTACATTCATTTTAAGAATGTTTTCCTTCCATTTCCCCCTAACCGTTGAGTTCAACGATAGGGATAATGTTGTATTAAATGAATCCATCAGTGTTATTGAGTGGTCACAGTTTCATACATTATTCAGTGCTGCTGTTGGCTGCAACTCTGCAGCCTTGATGACTTGTCTGCTGTCTTTCTGCCTCCGTCCCATTCGCCAGGATACATTTAAATACCTCAAGAATTAAGTTTGTATATGAGTTTGTTTGTTTGCCCTTTTTTGTGTGTGATTTATTCATTTGTAATATCTTGCATTGTCCATCTGTCCCTATGACAATAGCTGTGTGTGTGTGTGTGTGTGTGTGTTGTGTGTATTTATGAAAATCCGTAATGATGCATCTTCCAAGTTGCTGTCATGGCCTTACCAGACATGCGCCTGCGGCTAGGAGGAGACAGACGCTAATAGAGAGGAAAAGAAAGAGTGCGATCTTTTTCTGCCCTCATTGTGGGGGTATTTTTATCAGTGTGGGTGAGCAAGTCTAGTCTGAGACAGGGAGGGCGTGCCCTAGAGCGCCGCCAAGCGCATTGCTGCAGATAGACTGTGTATAAAACCGACACAGACTATAATGAGCATTTACATGACTATGCCGTTTCCTTCCCCTGTGCTCAAGTCTTCTTTATTTTCACTTTTTTTTAAAACTGAGAGCAGATGAAAAGGAATAGGGAAGGGCCAAGAAGAAAACTGGCAGTAGAGCTGGAGGCATTGTTGAAGGCAAGAAATTGTTTTTTGTTCCATACAGAACATTTTCTAGAAGGAGCTATATGGAGCTAGCTATCAGGGTTGACACTTCGCCACACAAGTTCCTGTTTCCCTGTCCGCCGCTGCTGGCACGCCGCCCGCACACAGCCCGCTAATGCAACCATGCATTTTAATTTAGATGAGAATTATGCGTCTGTAACTGGCTGTTGAAATTGGATAGTTTGGAAACCAAGGTTTCGTGTGTGTGTGTGTGTGTGTGTGTGTGTGCATGGCTTATTGATAATAGGAAGGCAGTGTAAATAGAAAGATAGAATAATAGGTGGCCAGCAGGGGTGAGTGTCAAACTTTGGAGCTGCACAGATTTCAGTATATGCTGCCATACACTGGGCTAGGTAACGGCGTCCCCGCTGGGTACTCTGTACTGAGTACCCCGCTGGGTACTCAGTCTGTTCTGCAGTCGTCCACTCGTGTATTTATCTTCTTTTGGAATTAACTGCTAATGATCTTCGTAGACATCCAGCGACTAAGCTAGGCTTCACTTGCCATTTAGCGTACCTTCAAAACTGTACGCCTGGCATGCGGGTGGCGTAGCAGTCTATTCCGTTGCCTACCAACACGGGGATCACCGGTTCGAATCCCTGTGTTACTTCCGGCTTGGTCGGGCGTCCCTACAGACACAACTGACCGTGTCTGCGGGTGGGAAGCCAGATGTGGGTATGTGTCCTGGTTGCTGCAGTAGCACCTCCTCTGGTCGGTTGGGGCGTGAGGGGGAACTGGGGGGAATAGCGTGATCCTCTCACGCTGTACGTCCCCCTGGTGAAACTCCTCACTGTCAGGTGAAAAGAAGCAGCTGGTGACTCCACATGTATGAGAGGAGGCATGTGGTAGTCTGCAGCCCTCCCCGGATCAGCAGAGGGGGTGGAGCAGCGACCGGGACGGCTCGGAAGAGTGGGTTAATTGGATAGGTACAATTGGGGAGAAAGGGGGGGGGGTTTAAAGAAAAAAGAAAATTGCACACCCAGACCTGAAGGAAGTATCTGAGAGTTTATCTGATGCTGTGTGACGACGACACAGTAAAAACCTCTCAGCTGGTCAGGAGGACCCAGAAGGTAATCGAATCATGGCTTCGATCCTTCTGTCCACAGGAGTTAAAGGATCGGGTATAAGGCACAGTCCAACTAATCATATTCTCTACTCTCCTCCCTCCCTATCTGTCCTTCAATGCCTCCTAAACCTCTCTCTCCCTTTGTCATCTTCCCGCATGCTTCCTCCCCATTCACTTCCTCGTCTAGCGTCTGTCCTGTAGCCATCAGCTGCTCCCACAGTAGATACCCTTAAAATCTGACAGACAGACACACACACACACACACACACACACGCACACACACACGAGTACAGCAGTATTTATGTACACATACAGCAGCAGCGAGTTTGGGGAGTTCGGTTTAAGTATTTACCAGCGGATCAGACGGCCTACCAGTTAGCTTTTACCATAATTCATTCAAGAATCATGCTTTCCTTAATTGAAACACAGCCTTAATCAGAATCCGCCGTTGCATTTTACTAATGCAGCACTTCAAGGAGCTTCCTCCAAACTAATTACTGCTGAGTTTCATGCCCACAGGCAGTATATGTGTGTGTTTGAGTGTTTCTCTGGGTAAATTTGTACTGGATAGTGCAGATGTGAGTTTGTGTGTGTGCGTCTGTGTGGGCGTGTGCGTGTTTTAGGTGTTTAAGTATATATTTTTGAGCAGATTTGTGTCTTTATTTATATGTTTTTTTTACTGGTGTCTCTTCAGAGATGCAGTCCTGAAGCTTTACATGGAAAAAACCTCGTCGACACTTTCACATTACTGGTGTCTTTACCACGGTGGCAAATCCAGCACTGTCTATACAATGAACACATCCACACTTTCTCACTCGGATATGTTCTCTCAGGTCGGACTTGACGTAGGGGCATTAAGGGGATGGCTGCCTGCTGAAGTTGTGTTGGTGGCCTGTTGTATCACACATAGATAGACATGCACAGGTGTGCACACACACTCAAACACAGACTTACTGAACTGTGTGTGTGTGTGTGTGTGTGTGTGTGTGTGTGTGTGTGTGTGTGTGTGTGTGTGTGTGTGTGTGTGTGTGTGTGTGTGTCTGTGTGTCCCTGTGGGATGTGTTGCATATATTGCTCTGAGTCATTCCTGTTTTGTGACTTCACTGTTGGGCTCTATTTCCCAGGCCGCCTCCTCCATATGTCTGCCAATCTGTGTGTGTGTGTGTGTGTGTGTGTGTGTGTGTGTGTGTGTGTGTGTGTGTGTGTGTGTGTGTGTGTGTGTGTGTGTGTGTGTGTGTGTGTGTGTGTGACAGAATGACACTGAGTCAGTTACACCTATTGCTGAGTACCGTTCTGGGATCTAACTCAAGACCAGATTCTCCTCTGTCAGTTGGGAAACCCACTCTGAGTGTCCAGTAGTCACGATCTGTACGTGGAGTTTTGTGCAGCTCTCTGAGCATCATTGGGGTTCCTCAGGTAACTCATTCACATTAGCTCTGCACCAGCTGCCATGCCAGCCTGCCTCACATAAATGGTGGCATTTGCAACTCATAGTGCTTCACGGTAGAAACCTCCCAAGCACGGCGGCAACTGGCCATCTTATGACTCTCAAATCCATTTACATGTTGGCTACTGAATCCGTTGGCAACTGAACATCTTGTTTTAGTCAAGCGTTAGTGAGATTGGGCTCTGAGGGGGTTGACCTCATGGTGCATATTGAAACAACAAACAACCAAAATTAGCCAAAAAAAAAAACAAAAAAAAAAACCAAACTCGCTTGCTTGATTGCAGGCGGTGTTTAGTGGCGTAGCAGCCGGTTATAGCACCATATGATGGGGTGTGGAGCATGACAGAAAGGAGACGAGACCACTTCTCCTTTTGACCACACAGCCGTGGGGTCGTTTATTTCCTCCAGCAAACCTACAGTGTACAGTTCACAATGATAAACTCGGGCTGCTCGACGTGCTAGCTCACAACCACCAAACACCTCAACCCCGCATCTCCCCATAATCCCCTTCTGCTAACCCCTGAACCCACCGTCTCTGGTCAACATGGTGAATGTCTAACCTGCCTAAAGTAGGTCACTACAGGGGAATGATTTACTTACAATAATGATGATAACAATAATAATAACAATATTATTATTATTATTATTGTGGACGTGGACCAACAAAAGACACACCAGTGGCTGAGGAGCACTGGGCTGAAAGCAGAGACGGAGGGCCTGATAATCGCTGCACAAGACCAGAGCCTGGCAACCAGATCCTATCACCATCATATCATCAAAGATGGAAACGACCCAAGATGCAGAATCTGTGGAATGTACGAAGAAACCATCAACCACATCGTCTCAGGCTGCCTGGAGCTGACAAAGACCGAGTACATGTACAGGCACAACAAGGCAGCAGCATACCTGCACTGGAAGATCTGCAGGAGTTACAAGATCAAGACCACGGAGAAGTGGTACGAACATCAGCCAAAAACGGTCACCGAGGACAATGACGTCACCATCCTCTGGGACACGCCCATCCACACTGGCAGAGAGATAAAAGCCAACAAGCCCGACATCGTTATCAAGGACAGGAAGGAAAAGAGGTGCATGCTCATCGACATGGCAACACCATCCGAAAAAAAACAGCTCAGTGAAAATCACAGAGAAGCTGACCAAGAACAAAGACCTGGAGACTGAAGTCAACAGGATGTGGGGAATGAAGACCGAAACAGCACCAGTGGTCATCGGAGCTCTAGGACTCATGAAGAAGGGAATGGAAAAGTTCACCAACCGTATCCCAGGAAACATCAACATCAGAGCAGTCCAGAAGATCGCCCTGCTTGGAACAGCCCACATATTACGACGAGTACTGTCAATCAAGTGACATCTGCCCTATAGTGCCTCAGGTCCATAGTTTGGACCCGGCTGTACAAGATGTAAAACAGGAAACGTGAAAGAAATAATAATAATAATCATTACATTTATGTAGTGCTTTTGTAGACACCCAAAGCGCTTCACATTGAAGGGGGCAACTCACTTCAATCACCAACAATGTGTGGCGCCCATCTGGGTGATGCACGGCAGCCATTTTGCACCAGAATGCTCACCACACACCAGCTTGAGAGGGAGGAATCATTGAGCCAGTTACATGGGGAGATGATTGGGTGGCCAGATGGAGAGAGCCAGGTTGGGAATTTTGCCAGGACACCCGGAACCCCCTACTCTTTGTGATAAGTGCCATGGGGTCTTTAATGACCACAGTGAGTCAGGACATCGGTTTAACGTCTGACCCGAAGAACGGCATCTCCTACAGCACAGTGTCCCCGTCACTGCACTGGGATTTGTTGTTTTTATTAGGAACAGAAGGAAGGCTGTCCCCTACTGGCCCACCAACACTCCTTCCAGCAGCAACTAATTTTCCTGGGAGGTCTCCCATCCAAGTACTAGCCAAGCCCATACCTGCTTAGCTTCCATCATTGGGCAGAGCCAGAGTACATGTTGGTAAGGCTGCCGGCAGATGATAAGGTGCTATTCAAATAAACTTGCCTTGCCTTGCCTTTTGCTTTGGCCGTTGTTTGTACATTGCATATCGAAGTTGCTAATGTTTGTTTGTTTTTTGTTTTTCTGTTTTTTCTTTGCTTGCTTCAGTGCTAGATGGTGGGAGTTAAATCCATTGGTCAATATGCAACTCAGAAAGTCTGCAGGAAGGATTTTAGAGTCAGTACTGTTTCTCTGTGGCTAACAATTTTACATTATTTGAGTCAATCTGGCACTCAAAGCGGGTAAAAACAAATGCTAAGAATTATTTTGAACTGTTATTCAGACAAGGTCTGGCGTATTACTATTGTCAAATTTCTTGAGTCAGTTATGTTTCAACCATGGTCAGTTCAGGACATCACCTTTAGCCCATGTACAAACACTGACAGAGCAAAGACCTCATATCAAACTGACAGCACACATTGATTTTAATCGAGTAGACATTTCAATTTACTTATTGATCACTCTGAACTGACCCGCATTGCTCTCCTCCCACCAACGTTGGCTCAAGGCTAGAAGTGGAGCAGGTCTTTCTGCAGATGTGTTTTATCAAATACATCACTGGCATCCTGGTAGACTGGCCCCTGTACACCAGGGGCCGACAGGAGTTGTGTGATTGGCACACCAATAGCTTGGATCCCTGCAAACTGATCAAGAACAAAGTTTGTTTCCCACCACTGAAATTCTTTGGTACCACTCCAGTGTGTTGGTTTTATTTTGTGTCCCATCTTTCCCTCCCTCCCTCTCTCTCGCTCTCGTTCACTCGCTCTCTCCTTGTCTTCAAACATTCCTTTGCCCCCTCGCTCCATCAGCCCTCCTTCAGGCAGGCAGTGCCATCTGATCCTGTGCCTCTGTGAACTCTCCAGAGCAGAAAAGAAATGAGTTATTGATATGACGGGTTTCTTTTATTCATGGCACGTTCTCTGGTGTTCCATTGACTAAAAATGAGGGAGAGTGAAGGGGAGGTGGGATTTTTTTTCTTCTTCTGCAATACAGAGTGCCATCCCTCTCATACATATTTATGGCCATATTTTGTTGTTCAAAAGTTGAAAAAAAAATCATTTTGCAATTATTTTCCAAGAAGCATTTTTTTTTCCTGCAGCAGGTCAGGGGGGTAGAGTTTAAAATGTAATGTAAAATACTTGAATAAATCCTTTCTGCAGAGTTTAATTCGTTTACCGCATCCCAGACAGCACAGTGATCCGGTGGAGGTGGCCGGGACCGGGCGGGGTCAGCCAGTGTTAGACAAAAAGTATGCCAGATGTGGATAACCTGCATGGCATTTCTAAAAAAAAAAAGAAGAGAGTTTTGATGTTATTTTGGAGATGGGGCCAGGCTGAAGAAGAGGTAAAGCCCACTTGACTCTGCTTCAGATCAGCAATGGATGTAGAGAAAACAGGCTGCATCCAGATGATTCTCCACTAACTGTGTAAGGTCTACACTCTACTTGCCATCTCTGGGGCTTCAAAAAGGAAAGCCATCAAGACTGCCATGGAGGCTGCAGAGAGGGCCTCCAGATGGCTTTGGATCAGAAGGAGTTATCTGTGGGCCAATGGTGCTGGCACGCAAACCAGGGCCTGATCAACCCTGGCCAGGTCGCCTGAGCGAGAGTGTATGATGTTGAAAGACCTGAAACACCCAAGGACCTCAGGAAACATCACTGATGATGTGTCCCAGTGCATCCTGGGATGTATCTTCGAATCCAGCAGGGTAAAAGTGTGACTTAAAGGTTTACGATGGTCACCATGGAGAGTTATTAATCTGTTAACGCAGACGGAAAGGTCAAAATTAATAGGTTTTTTTTCATCATCTGCCATTTGTTGATTGTGGAGGTGACTCATAAAAGCCCACTGCAATGTGAAAAAGGAAACCTGATGATGCTGTAATTCTGAAAAAAAAAATTAAAAAAAAGAAAGTGTAATAAAAAAAAGGAGAGCGAAAGTCTTATTATTCTCTTTGAAAAGCCGTTACTTAGGGGCACTTGGTTGGTACTGCAGACTAAGACACTACCTCCCCAACGTAGATGATCATTTCCCGGTCCAAGTCAAATCCTTATGTCTCCAGCTGGGCAGGGTGTCACAGGGGGACACAGCTGACAATTTCCCCCTGTGTGCAGGTGTCATTGTAATTGCAATGGCAGTACACATTACCCCTTGCTGTCATGGGGCGAGTGTACAGCTGCAGGGGGATCTGGAGGAAATAAATTTACCCTCCGCACTCATAAACCCCTGCCTGCCCCACGGAGAAACCTGCAGGTGAGAAAAAGCAGTCGGCTTGCTCCATGTATATCAGAGGGTGCACATGCTAGTCTGCACCCTCCTAAACCATGACCTTAGGGAATTCATCATGAATGAACCTATGGAGAGCAGCAAATGGTAATTTCATAAGGCAAATAAAAGGGATAAAAAATGGAGGGAGATGATCTCACCGTTGTGCACTAGCTTTTTTAAACTATCTTACAAACACGTGCATGCGTCCTGACGTTTGACACAAACACTTGCGTGGAAAGTAAGCTATTGTGCATGAATAACAATTAGCAGAATATGCTAATGCAGGTTTCCCAGCGTCCCGATTAGCACTTGAGTTGAGAGGGGCTTTACTCAATATGTATGCATGCGCCGTTATGTCTCTCCACCACATAGCAGCAATTCTGCATTACTCTAGGTCTGTCCCGGCGTGTCTTCTCACCCTTTTCTCAGGGCTTTGACTGAGGCCTCGCGGTGCCGTAGAGCTGTCTGCACGCCCCTCACCTTGTTTAGCGTATGATTTCCCATGCCAGCGGTGCATGGTGTTTGAGCTCATTTGCTGAAGATTTTCTGTTGTTGCTATTAGGTCCGTACTTTGTGGGTTTCAGAGTCCGACGGAGGCTTCTCCTACAGGTATGTGTCATGAGATGTTTGTGTTTTGTGTTGTTTATGAGCTGGATGTAGCCCTTTCACCAAACGCTCATTGTAATTAACTATTAATGTACTGAGAGATGGAATTACGCAGTAACTGATCTGCGTGGGACTCAATGGTGAAAGGGACATCACAGCAAATAGTAGACACGTCTAGGGTAAATATGATCTCACTTGATAAATAGCAGTAGAGGCCAGGGTGGACTTGAATCTGATCTTTGAATGATATTGGATGAAACGCCACGCATGAAGGAAATAGACGGTAGTAATAAAATCACAACACACCAGGATCTCTCTTTTAGTTGAAAATGTATGAAGCAGCATCTGCATCTAGAATGACCCTGGCCGCCTCTCCTGTAACCCCAGTATATTCAGTCAGGCTGGAACTGTAGTCTCCAACTGAGAGTCTCTAAAAGTGATTCTCCAGCAACTGTTCCTTTAATCAAATTACACAGAATTAATCTTTGGTAAATTAGGGCAGCACAATGGCTTAGTGGTAAGCACTGTTGTCTTACACCATGGGGAGGGGCGGAATAAAGGAGCACTCCTGGGGTCGTGCGGTGTATGGGACACAGGAGCTGCCATTCTAGAATGCATCCTTGCCTCTTGCCAGTTCCGTTCGGTTCTGACGGACTGTTAAAATTAAACAGCACTCTCGGGGTCGTGCTGTGTATGGGACATGAGAGTTGCAAATAAGAGATCTCAATCTCTGCATTGTTCCACACCAGCTCACCACGTTGGTGTCAGAAGTGGGACTGAGCGAAAGAATGGAGAGGGAGAGCCAGCGACAAGCAGGACATCGAGCCGACCCTTTAGCACTTGGAAAACCTGGCATGACAAAAGACAGCCCGCCAGAGGCCGGAGGTTTTCTAGCCCGACCTGATGGCTCCAGTGCACCGTGGCTCCGCCGCCTCCTGGAGGCCAGGAGGACCAGCGCCGGAGAATGCATCGCCCCCACTGAGCCATGGACCATCTGGAGAACCTGGGGACGGAGCACACGGGGCACCAATAGCTGCAAGAGGCCACTCCCTCGTCCAGGAGCCTGCCACCTGGACGTGGAGCTCAAAGTTGTCCCACTGCGAGTGGTAGGCCCCACCTCGGGCCCCAGAGGATCCTGGGCTCAATCCGAGGCCTTCTTTATGGAGTTTGTATTTTCTCACAGTGCTTCCATGGGTTCCTCTGATAGTTCTGCATAGTAGGAAAATTGAAAATGTCTCAGTTGCTATGAATGGCATGTTAGTGCTTGTGTGAGTCGGTCATGGGATGGATCCCTCTCCCTGTCCTCTACCCAATACCTGCTACTTTAGGCTCGGACCCCCGTATTCCAGAATTGGTTTAAGATGGTATAATGAATGAATAATTGATAAATGAACAAATTAAATCAAGTCAAATTTTTATAGTACAAAAATCCTTTGTTCCTCATCTAGAGATTTTCATATTTTTTTAGTCAATAGCTGGGTATTAGCGAGTTCTGAGGAGCTGAGGCGAGGTGCATCTTGCAGTTAAATACTATTCAACAGAAACACATGAAAGTGAATGGGCCTTCCCTGCTGTGTCTCTGAGACAGACCAACACACAGTGGTGGTATTGAATCCTTCTTGTGTTTCAGGCTATTGGTTCAGCACTGCTACAGAGGGACCCTGGCGATTGAGTGCGATTTAAACTGGATCAAAGCAGCCATTCATATAAGGGGGACCACGTGGGGGGAAATATCAAAGCAGCACATGGACACGCACAAGCACTTGGAGCCAACACAAAGGCACACTCCTAAATATGCATACACACAGACACATGGCTGTCCCTCTCTCAGTCTTTGCACTGGGTCCTTTCACTTAAAAACGAGCCCTAAAATAAGCCATGTTACAGAGACACTGAAGGCCGTTCCTTGATGAGGCAGCTGGGGTTTTGTGTACAACTCTGATCATATGTGCAGACTACAACCCTCAGGCCCCAGCTTCTACCTGACTCCCTGGCTGGCTGGCTGGCTGGTTGACTGGCTGGCTGGCTGGCTGTGCATGCCAGCTACACTTGTCACTGCAGTATTCCATTGTTGTCAGGTATATAGACAATTCACCCTCGGTGTTGTTGGAGTCTTGTTCTTATTCATATTCATTTATATTTATCTTTCTAACTCAAACAATGTCCTTGTGTGTTTTTCACAAAAACAAATTCCTTGTTTTTGCAAACTTACTTGGGTGCTAATTAAACTTGAACTCCGTGTGTGTGTGTGTGTGTGTGTGTGTGTGTGTGTGTGTGTGTGTGTGTGTGTGTGTGTGTGTTTGCGTAGCCTAAAAAGTTGTGTTGTTGCCTCTGATGTCTGCTGTGAGATCTCTGCAGGATCTGTAGTGATTACCTCACTGTGGATCCATGTATTTTCAATAAGACCCCCTCTCTCTACAGTCATCCATCTTTCTCTCTCCCCTCCACTTTCTCTCTCTCTCTCTCTCTCCCTCTCTCGCACACTTACACTGTTTTTCATCTCCTACTGTTTTTCACACACATTTTCTTGCTCTCTCCGATCAATCTCACCCTTTTAGTTTTGCTCCACTTCCCTTCCTATTTCTCTCTCTCTCTCTCTCTCTCTCTCTCTCTCTCTCTCTCTCTCTCTCTCTCTATCTCTCTCTCTCTCTCTCTCTCTCTCTCTCTCTCTCTCTCTCTCAGGCATTTTATCTGCTCCCCTTGAGTTGAAGTTGTTTTGATCGCCACCAAACAGCCGCGGGTGCAGCATTGTGACACTATCTCTGTTTGCTTCCACAGCTTTTGAAACTTACCCATCTCGGCTAAATTCATGGAAGCAAACATTTTTTTCTCAGCTAAAAGAAGCAAAAATATCCAAGTTCTACCTGGTGGCTCTTTGGTGTGGTGTGGGAAGTGTTTTCTCTGGTGTGGGAAGATGGCGGCGCGAATTCATGTTCACAGTGGCCTCAACCAGTACCGGTGTGGGAAGATGGCGGCACAAATTCACATTCACAGCGGCCTCACCCAGTACCGGTGTGGGAAGATGGCGGCGCGAATTCACGTTCACAGCGGCCTCACCCAGTACCGGTGTGGGAAGATGGCGGCGGGAATTCATATTTGCGGCGGCCTCACCCAGTACTGTTGATGCAGGGTCTTTGTCCACGTCTGTGTCTTAAGTTTGTGTCTTCGTTTGTTGGCTGGGAGAGCTGGCGCTGGATCGGCTGCGAGAGCTTGGTCTGCTTGGGCCCAGGGACCACGGCCTTGCCCGGAGCTTCGCCCGAAGAGGAAACACTGAGGGCGGTCTGACAGGGTGCGGGAGGGGGGCAGAAACTAACCGAAGCTGGTTAGTTTGTCATATAGCGCTGTTCATTTTTCCCCAGAGTTTGTCCCTCGTGATCCTCAAGGTCAGAGAGTGAACACAGACTTCCCTGGTTAAGTTCATTCAGCAGCCATTATTTACTCCGTATAGGCTGTGGCTTCCACACGTCTGCCCCGTAAATGACTGCTTGTGTGTTAACGATCATTGACTCAAAGCATTGACTTGCAAAACATGCATTTTCCAATCAATAGTATGCTTTATGAGTGCTGGTTTACCTTCACTTTTTCACCTTGCTCATACAGTGTATGGTACACACACAGACCCTGCCTAGACTCGCATACCTCTACATCTACGTGCCAACATGCATAGGTGATGTGTTTCCATTCTTCCATAGACATGCATTATTTTTTTCTCCCATTAAGTGGTGGATAGTGCCTAAGTAGATATTCATTATCACTCAGTAGATATTCATTACCACTCCATGTTTTACATGTTGATGTGAACCACCCGCCTCCCAGTAAACGAAGCTAGCGTTTTACAAATTGCCCCAAAAAATATCCATCCATTGTATAAGTGTTCCTCAATCAATATTGTGTGTTTGTCTCATCTTAATCACTAGACTATTGGTGAAACATGTAATTTTTGTGGTAAAATGTAGTATAATTTACCAAAGTATCACAGCACCACTGTGATTTAGATAGGTATTGTGTCAAACATCTACAACTTAAGGTGTTGCTTCCGCTTCCGGTGTGGGAAGATGACGGTGTGAACTGGCGATTGCAGCGGCCTCACCCAGTACCGTCCATGCAGTGTCTTTGTGCATGTCTGCGTCTAAGTTTGTGTCTTCGTTTGATGGCGGGGAGAGCTGGTGCTGGATCGGCTGGGAGAGCTTGGTCTGCTGCGTCCTGTGGGCCCAGGGACCACGGCCCTGCCCAGAACTTCGCCCGAAGAGGAAACACCGAGGGCGGTCTGACAGGAAGCGGAAGTGGGGCAGGCTAAGCTAACTTCTACCCATAACACCGAGGGCGGTCTGGTGGCGGCCTTGCCTGGCGCTGACTGTGTTTTTGATGTCATCGTGTGGAGTGCGTGGAGGTGTGTCGAAGGTGTCTGGCTGGGAGAACTGGCGCCGGATCGGCTGGGGGAGCCTGGTCTGCTGTGTCCGGTGGGCCCAGGGACCACAGCCCTGCCTGGAGCTGTGCCCAAAGAGGGAACACAGAGGGCGGTCTGACAGGACAGGGAAGCGGGGCAGGCTAAGCTAACTGCTTACCAGCAGTTCCGACAGTCATCCTGGCTGGCATTCACTCTCCTGGACAGCGATTTTTTTATTGCTTAGTTTGGATATATGTGTTTAGTTTGGATATGTGTGTTTAGTTTGGATAAATGTGTTCTAGTTTGGACATGTGTTCTTGTAGTTTTTGGATATGTGTTTTTGTCTTTGTGTTGCACTGCTGTGGGCTGGGGGAAATGATATTTCATTTCATTTCATGTACATGAATTGAAATACCAAAGTGTTCCTGATTCCTGATTCCTGATGGAGGAGATTGTTTCTCTTCGAATGTATCGTCTGCAAAGCTCCTCGCCACCGCTCTTAGATGACATGCTGTAGTGAAGTCTAATCTCATTTTGGATTGAATTCTTCTTCACATGTTAAGGATGACCTTGATGTCTCCGTAGATCATTCACAGAGGTCATATATTTCCGGAGAGCTGCAGACATGTATGGAAAGCTTTCCTCCCAATGGCCCCAATTACTCAGCATGACAGTGTTTGTATGAATAATGCAGTGCTCGGTGGTCTGTGCGGATATAGAATAAGATATAGACCCGTGTGTGAGAAGGCTTGTTGACATGGGCGAGGCCGAAGGTTTTGTTGAAACATCAAAGCCGGCGCTGGACTTGGTGCAGCGTTCTGCGAGATTAAGCCGGGCTACGGCATACACTGCCGTCCAAATGAGATTAGTTGTCGAGCTTGTACTTCCCCTAACTTAAAAGTCCAGCAGTTTTACATATGACCTCTTGTGAGCCTCACATCCAGCTGTCATTATGTTCCAGTATATATTGATTTTGGGTTGTTTTTGCCTCAGTTTTTTTGCGGTGGGTTGTTTTGCCTGCAGGCATCTCTCCTGCAGTTCTGGGATATCTTATCCTATTGAGACTAATATGGGTAAATTATAAATGGCTGGAAAAATATTCAGAATATAAAGCATAAACTTGTTTTAACTCTATTTTTGCTGTATTTATTCAAGTGGAGATTTTAAAGCTTCTACGTATGACAAATCTTTTGCATGATCCCAGGGTGCATGCCTCTCATTCAGAAGTCACGGAATGATCTCAGAAATACACATTTTTTTCGGATTTTTTTCTCTCTTTTTCTCTCCAATTGTACTTGGCCAATTACCCCACTCTTCCGAGCCGTCCCAGTCTCTGCTCCATCTCCTCTGCCGACCCGGGGAGGGCTGCAGACTACCACATGCCTGCTCCCATACATGTGGAGTCGCCAGCCGCTTCTTTTCACCTGACAGTGAGGAGTTTCACCAGGGGGATGTAGCACATGGGAGGATCACGCTATTCCCCCGAGTCTGTCCCCCCCCCCCGAACAGACACCCCGACCGACCAGAGGGGGCACTAGTGCCAGCGACCAGGACACATACCCACATCTGGCTTCCCACCCGCACACACAGCCAATTCTGTCTGTACGGACGCCCGACCAAGTCGGAGGTAACACAGAGATTTAAACCAGCGATCCCCATGTTGGTAGGCAATATAATAGACTGTCACACCACCCGGACACTCTAGAAATACAAATTTTAAATGGTTTCCCAACCCTAAAGCAACTTGCTGACAGTTTTATTCTTATCTTAAAAGATGTGATTAGTCAAGTAGATCTATATTTACTTGTATATTTTTATATTACCTCGTATAACCAGATTGATAAAGTATGTTTGCGAGTGACACGCTGGTCTATAAAATGTGTATGTGCTGAAATCATCATTCTCCTGAGTCATTCCGGTGTAATTAAACGCAGAGAGAGAGAGAGACACAGAGAGAGCGAGGGAGAGAGAGCGAGAGAGAGAGAGTCTGATGCATAACGTCGAGGACAGAGAGAGATAAATTAAAAGGTGCCAGAAAGTTCGACACAAACATGAAGATAAACGGCAGCTGAGAACGTTATTTCAGACCCTATTTAAAAGTGAGCAAGGGATTTCTTCTCTTCTGTTGGCGGGCCATTCCTGCCTCTGACCCCTATCTGTCTCTGTCACAACAGCAGCAGTGATGCTGCAGAGAAACACGATGCTGGGAATAAGAAAATCCATTTATATATATATATATATACACGTGTATATATATATATATATATATTTCTGTCTATCTATCTGTCTATCTATATCTATCTATATAAATATATATTTCTGTCTATCTATCTGTCTATCTATATATGTGTGTGCATGCGTTTGTGTGTGTGTTTGCAGTTGTAGCTTGGCATGAACGAGTTGTCCTCATCCGTCTCCCACCCCCTTTCTGTCAGACATAATATGTTGAGAATAAGGCTTTTTTTCCTATACCGCCTTGCATATCATGGGTCAGGGCACACAATCCATGCCAGGACACACTCATACCACTACACATTGTCTTACACACACACACACACACACACACACACACACACACACACACACACACACACACACACACACACAGCACTGTTGGCCATTTGCTGTGTAGCTGTCTTTGCGGTCAGCTCAGGGGCCTGCAGCTGGCCAGGCAGACAGATCCCTGAGGGGACTGAGATGTTAGAGACCAGCGTTGTCTTATACAGGAAGAGTGAGGTCTTAATGGGAAAAAGACTCAATTTGTCATCTGTCCCCAACTCACAGAGTCATGTACAAAGAAAGGACAGCAGAAAAGTGACTCTGCAGCTCTAATCTCCTCCTCCTGCGGCCTGTTTTGGTAGTTTTTATTTTCACTTCTCTTCAAAATGATTCATTTAGCGCAGCTCAGAGACTTGTTTTGAATCGAAAGTGTGCAATTGGAGATTGACGATGATGATGAATATGATGATTAAGATTATTACTACTTCTGCAGCTCTGTGGCAGCTGGGCAGAGCATGTGGTAGGTCTGATGGATGATCCAATGGATGATTTGTTATAATCCCTCTTATTCATATGCCATGGATATGAATATATGAGGTTCATTTTAAGACCTTTTCTTTGAGAAATGTACTTCTGCACAGAGCATGTCGCCACACAAGACTTTGCAGGGAGATGTAGAGAGTCCAAGCATAGTAAAAGAAATACATATAAAAAAAGAAGAGGAAAAGCGAGAAGAGATCAAGTGATTTAGATGGAGAACAAGACAAAAGAGGCGGTTCAGTTGTCCCAGTGGTGATTTAGTGTCTTAGTTTTGTGGGACTAGCTTGACAGGGACTGCAGCCGGGATGAGGACAGCCAGATTGTTAGGAAGAGGGCCATTCACTGGTGACTTAATTGGAAGGGGTTGCAGTGAAAATGGTGAGCTTTATTGGCCTGTTTGGGGTCCGCCTTGCCTCAAATGAAATGCACTGAGGAGCGGGGAGGATGTGGCCTGAGGCGGACAGCCATAGAGCAATTATTTTGATGGGAAAATACTTGCACACACACATACGCACACCCATTCAGAATGGTGATTGGGTCGACCATTAAATCGTCTTCATCTTGGGCCACAGAAAAGATGAAGGGTGTGCAAGGCAAGACCATTTGCGATGTGTACAGAACACCTCATTTTAAACAGAGATAGGGAAAAATGTCTTGTTTTTGAAATGAACTCTGTGGCTGAATATTGACCAGAAAGCATTGTGTTTTTTCTGTCTTAATGCCCCATATGTGTTGGTCTGGACATCAGCTTCCATGCGCGGCGGTGTTTTAACCTTAAAAAGGCAACCACCTGCACTTACGGTTTCATGTTTATGTGACGATAGTCCGCATTCTCCATAATGGCATTGGATGCCTGGTGTTTATAGAACATTGAAACGCTTGTCATGTGATAGACGACGGTCGCTCTTTCATCGGAGAGGTTGACATTTACTCTAACCTCGGCATAAGGGGAACTACAAAATGCTTTTAATCCAAAGAGCATTTTTCTCATTCTGCTAAGGCAGGGAGTGCTTTACAGTTAGTTTCCCATCATGCCTCACGGTGATCAAGAGGTAAGTAAGTATAAATGTCACTCTCAGTCTGATGGTTTTCCATCCTTTATGGGCACAGTGCGGGTCGTTTATGCGGTATAGACAGAGCTGCAAGCCAAGTCTCTCTCCTGCACCCGTCTGGTAGCACTTCAGACAGCTGTGTTGTACGCTAAGTTAGATTTTGGGGGTGGACCTTTCTGTTTTGAGACCCGCTGCCCAATCTGTAGCCCCGTGTCCCTTTGAAATAGCCCCCTTTTATTTCCCTCTGCTGCAGAAGAAACCCCCTTTTACGGCGCCCTAGCTTATTGGGCACCTTCACAGAAGAAGAAGGAATTGCACCTTCCTGGCATTTTGGAGGCAAGATGCAGAGAAGGAGGCAGAGAGAGATAGCGAGACTGGGATTGGTAGAAAAAAAGAGAGAGCGAGAGGGAAAGAGAGAGAGATTTTAAAGGTGCGATGGCAGCCTAGGATGATGGAGACCCCCTCCCCCTCCTAAACCCATGCAGTGCACCCCTCTCTCCCATTTGAAATCAATCAGCATGGATTACATAGGGCCCGGGTGAGCTGTGAAAGGGACTTCCACTAAAAATAGATTCTGCAAACAAATGCCCCATGTGCCCGCGGTCCATGATGCCAGTGGCCCTTTCCCTCTCAGCATCCAAAATACTCCCCTCTCTCTCTCTCTCTCTCACTCACTCACTCACTCTCTCTCTCTCTCTCTCTCCCTCTCTCACTCTCTCTCTCTCTCTCTCTCTCTCTCTCTCTCTCTCTCTCTCTCTCTCTCTCTCTCTCTCTCTCTCTCTCTCTCTCTCTCTCTCTCTCTCTCTCTCTCTCTCTCTCTCGCTGTCTCTCTCTCTCCCCCTCTCCCTTGTGTGTCTCTCTCTCTGTCTTTCAAGGTTCCTTTATCGGCATGAAACACAACATTTTCTCTCAGTTCAGAATACAAATTTACAGTATAGTGTGTGTGTGTGTGTGTGTGTGTTTCTCTCTCTCTCTCTCTCTCTCTCTGTCTCTCACTGTCAGGTACTATCCTCACCATCTCTTTTGCCATTTTTCTCCCTGACATCCCATATTCTCCCTTTTGTCTCTGTCTGCCTCCTGTGTCTCTCCTCTCGCCTGTCGTGACAGGAAGCAGTGGGGGTGTAAGCTGGTGACCTTTGCGTCCCTGTAGACTCTCATAGAGGCTGATGCTCCGGTGTACTAGCCCCCAGTTTCTCCTCCTCAGAGAGCCACCTGTATGGAATGTCATGGCTTTTATGTAATTCGTGACCCCTGTCTCATGCCAGCCTTACCTTCTCTACCTATCAGCTCATCCTTCTCCTCTGGTTGTATTCTGTGTACTCACAGCAAATAGAGGATCCTGTGGAAATGAGCCAAAACAAACCCTTTCCATTACAGTCGTTGTGTAATCTTTCAAATCCTGTTTGTTTTGTTTTTTTGGATTCCCCCGCTTTTCTCCCCAGTTGTACTTGGCCAATTACCCCACTCTTCCGAGCCGTCCTGGTCGCTGCTCCACCCCCTCTGCTGATCCGGGGAGGGCTGCAGCCTCCCATACATGTGGAGTCGCCAGCCGCTTCTTTTCACCTGACAGTGAGGAGTTTCACCAGGGGGACGTAGTGCGTGGGAGGATCACGTTATTCCCCCCAGTTCCCCCTCCCCCCTGAACAGGGGCCCTGACTGACCAGAGGAGGCGCTAGTGCCAGCGACCAGGACACATATCCACATCTGGCTTCCCACCCGTAGATTCAGCCAATTGTGTCTGTAGGGATGCCTGACCAAACCGGAGGAAACACGGGGATCCCTGTGTTGGTAGGCAACGGAATAGACCACCAAACCACCCAGACGCCCCAGTAGTGACCTTTAAAAAACAAAAACAACCCCCCCCCCCAAAAAAAACAACCTTAGAACTAAACAGGGATGCCGCCTTGCACATTTTCCAAATTGAATTTGCTCACACATTCCCATCTCCTCCAAGCCTCTAACCATACTGGCTCTTTATTTTTCGAATCAGCGCTCAGACCAAAGCTTGAGGGAGGTGCAGCCTGCATTAAGTGCACATATTTGCCAACTGCAAAAGGACTTGGGCGGCAGAAAGCAAAACAACAACATATTCTCTCGCTGGATTTTCCCAGTGGTTTGGCCACTACCGAGCTCTTTCCCATTGTGAGCGTCTAGTAAAATCCATGTGGTTCTCTGGAAGTGCAGAGGAAGGCAAATGAACAGTGATTATCTCCCTTTCCCATATGCTGTATGCTGTACGTTGCAGTGGAATCTGTCTAAATATGCTGCAGACGCTGGATATGCAGCTCAGCTATGTCATGGCCGGCCGGCCCCAGACTCTTTAAGTCCATAAACGTGGCATTGAAGAATTATTCTGACTCCAGAAAGAGTGAGCCTTCGTTCTGAAACGTTAACTCTTCATACAGACTGAGATAACCTTGGACTGTGAAAGTGGACTGCAATATTCATTTGGACTTCATACAGTAGACATTTTTCCAGGCTATACGTTTATCTGGAAGTATGGCAAGGAACAAACTTATATATGTATTTCAGCATCTCTGATATATTTTCTGCACCATTGTACCTTATCACCTCTTATTTCGCCTGTGTATATATAATCTGAAGTCCCTCTATATATATCCGAAGCTTGTTGTGTTGTAGTGTTGTTATCCTGTGCTAAGTACACTGAGAGAGCCACCGAAACCGGAGTCAAATCCCATGTGGTGCAAACTTACATGGACAATAAACATGACTCTGACTCGGATTCTGGTGTATTTTCCTGGAAACCAGAGTTTTCTTCCTGTTGTAGATTGTGTCGTGTTTGCGTGGGCTGTGAGACATCACGTTGATAAGGATGCTACCAAATCTGTAGCGCGACACCGGTCTCCATGTGATCATATTCCACACCATGCTTGATGTACCGTATCTGAACTCGGGAGTCAAGTCCGATCAGCGTATGTGCCTTTTTAAGAGATGTTATCAGATATACTATAGTGGGATAGGAGATGCCACTGTCTTGGGTATGTTTGTCCTGTCGCCCCAGCGGCGATAACGGACATGGATTAGTGTCTGGTTCAGGAGCATAATGAGAGAAGGTGTATTGGCTGCAACCATCTGATTGACGAGATGTCATGTACGAATCGGCCGCCGTGTGAAGAGGCGGTTTACAAACTTCGTACACACGGCCCACATGGTGAAGGCGTTGCAGAGAGAGAACGGTGGTGATGAAAAAGGGAGAAAACGAGGCAACGGTGAGACGGGGAGGGGAGAAAGAAAAGATGACAGCTTGAGGTGTTGAAAGAAAGGACTGGGAACAGGGACAGAAGAGAGGGAAGCGATGGGAGGAGAAGGAGAAGAGGAGGTTTGGCCAAGTGTGAGTGAGAGAATTTGCCCAGCAAAGCCTGAAGCTGTCCTGCGCCTAAATTTAGACGTTTTAAAAGACACGGGTGAGCTGAATGAATGAGGCAGAACACCCTGCCTTCAGCCTCCGAGGGGCTGGCCGAGGAGAGGAGCTGAGGATGCACACACACACACACACACACACACACACACACACACACACACAAGAAATGAATAAGAAGTGGACTGAGACGCGATCAAGGAGCGAAACCGTCTGAGAGAAATAGAAACTGACAGAAGGCAAAGACAGAAAAGATGGACAAGAAGAGAAAGAGAGAGAGAGAGATGGGGGGTACTGCAAACACTAGAGGGAGGGAGAGAGAGAGAGAAAGGGAGGGCGGGAGAGAGAGCGAGGGATGGGGGGGTACTGCAAACACTAGAGAGAGAGGGGAGGGAGAGAGAGAAAGGGAGGGCGGGGGAGAGAGCGCGAGATGGGGGTACTGCAAACACTAGAGAGAGAGAGAGAGAGGAAGAAGAGAGAGAGAGATGGGGTACTGCAAACACTAGAGAGGGAGAGAGAGAGAGGGAGAGAGAAAGGGAGGGCAGGGGAGAGAGAGAGAGATGGGGGTACTGCAAACACTAGAGAGGGAGAGAGAGAAGGAGAGAGAGAAAGGGAGGGTGAGAGAGAGAGATGGAAAGTCAATCCCTGACCATGTTATTATGCAGGGTGAGCCCTCTTTTTCATGAGCGTTTGCCGGGCTGTATGGCATTTAGCAAGGCACCGCAGGTGATCAATATTCCGCTCACTCTAACGAGGGATGCTGACGGGGCCGGTGCTGTGTGAGAGCTTCCTTCCAGCCTGCCGCAAATCAGAAGCCGCTCTAAATCATACAGACAGGGTGGGGGGTGGGGGGGGGTCTGTCTTCCGGTTGGCTCTGCTACCATGGACACCGACACCAAAGCAGACGTTTGTGCGACATAAAGTGCGGTGCAGCGACCGAGGCGGAGAGAGCAACCCGGCATTCGAGTATCACATCAGTACTGAAAGAGTGCAGGCGTGATTCATATGTGAGTTTCACACAGGGGGCTGCAGGGACACGAATGCGACTGGTGTGTATGAAACGCAAACGCACTTACATGCACAGCACGTCGACACTGACGTGGTGGTGGAGCCCTCTGCGCCCAGTCACAAGCGACCTCCATCCATCCATCCATCCATCCATCCATCCATCCATCCATCCATCCATCCATCCATCATCCAAACCTCTTATCCTGCTCTCAGGGTCGCGGGATGCTGGAGCCTATCCCAGCAGTCACTGGGCAGCAGGTGGGGGGAGACACCCTGGACAGGCTGCCAGACCATCACAGGGCCGACACACTCACACACACACTCACACACACACCTCTCTTTACTCTGCTTTTCTCGCTTTTCTTCCCTTAAGAGTAGTACTGCAGCCTTTAACACATACTGGCTGTGAATGGCTTCCCCTCTCTCACGCTCAAACAAATTCACTACGGCATCTGCAAATATAGACCCACCGAGCAGACGAGGAATACAGACGAGGAGCCGGTGATTCCTAAGTAGACATGGATCAGAGTCCCCGCCATAAACCGGGATAGTATTAAAAGTCTCCTCCAGTCGGGTTGCGGATGGATGTTCAGACCAAGCATGTTGTCAACCGACAGTCAGGTCTGATAACAGCTTGCAAAATGTCAAATTTGCATAACATATCTGGGGGGGGGGGCATAGTGAGCAGAGTAGTTTAGGGGGGGGCATAGTGAGCAAGGTAGTTTAGGGGGGGCATAGTGAGCAGAGTAGTTTGGGGGGGCATAGTGAGCAGTGTAGTTTGGGGGGGCATCGTGAGCAGAGTAGTTTAGGGGGGGCATAGTGGGCAGAATAGTTTGGGGGGACATAGTGAGCAGAGTAGTTTGGGGGGGCATCGTGAGCAGAGTAGTTTGGGGGGCATAGTGAGCAGAATAGTTTGGGGGGCATAGTGAGCAGTGTAGTTTGGGGGGCATAGTGAGCAGAGTAGTTTGGGGGGGCATAGTGAGCAGTGTAGTTTAGGGGGGGCA
Organism: Lampris incognitus; assembly: GCF_029633865.1. NCBI lineage: Eukaryota > Metazoa > Chordata > Actinopteri > Lampriformes > Lampridae > Lampris > Lampris incognitus. The sequence continues at coordinate 3,532,824 of NC_079229.1, read as the reverse complement.
TCGTGAGCAGAGTAGTTTGGGGGGGCATAGTGGGCAGAATAGTTTGGGGGGCATAGTGAGCAGAGTAGTTTGGGGGGGCATAGTGAGCAGAGTAGTTTGGGGGGGCATAGTGAGCAGAGTAGTTTGGGGGGACATAGTGAGCAGAGTAGTTTGGGGGGGCATAGTGAGCAGAGTAGTTTGGGGGGGCATAGTGGGCAGAATAGTTTGGGGGGCATAGTGAGCAGAGTAGTTTGGGGGGGCATAGTGAGCAGAGTAGTTTGGGGGGCATAGTGAGCAGAGTAGTTTGGGGGGACATAGTGAGCAGAGTAGTTTGGGGGGGCATAGTGAGCAGAGTAGTTTAGGGGGGGCATAGTGAACAGAGTAGTTTATTTATGAAGGCTTCCTGAAATCACCAAATAGACTGACTGTTAACACTGAAATACGACCGATTATTACCTGCAGAAACGACCGACTGCTACAACTGCAAAACAGAAAATACGCGGGGGCGTCCGGGTGGCGTGGCGTTCTATTCTGTTGCCTACCAACACGGTGATCGCCAGTTCGAATCCCCGTGTTACCTCCCGCTTGGTCGGGCATCCCTACAGACACAATTGGCCGTGTCTGCAGGTGGGAAGCCGGATGTGGGTATGTGTCCTGGTTGCTGCACTAGCGCCTCCTCTGGTCGGTCGAGGCCTCTGTTTGGGGGGGAGGGGGAACTGGGGGGGAATAGCGTGATCCTCCCACGTGCTGCGTCCCCCTGGTGAAACTCCTCACTGTCGGGCGAAAAGAAGCGGCTGGTGACTCCACATGTATGGGAGGAGGCATGTGGTAGTCTGCAGCCCTCCCGGATCAGCAGAGGGGCTGCAGCAGAGACCGGGACGGCTCGGAAGAGTGGGGTAATTGGATGGATACAATTGGGGAGAAAAAAAAGAGGGGGGGTAAAATTAAACAAAAAACAAAACAGAAAATACCCATAATGCTTATCGGCTAAACTGTGAAGCAGGCTTTGTCTCTGGTAAACTGTTATGGTGGCTGTGGATGTGTAGGCGTGGTTAAATGTAGGTGGTGGTTAAGTTATGGTTCGAGGTTCTGCTGGTTGTTACTGAGCGCTCTCATTGATTGTCTTGAACTAGGAAATCGATCAGCCGTCTTCCGCTAATGCCGTCGTTTCCGAGAAGTTTCTGGAACTATGACCACTTCCTTCTTTGGCCACTAGGAGCTGAATTTTACATGTTGTCTTGTGAATTTTTCATTAAGTGGCTTGAAGTCATGCATAAATACTGTTATGATAGATGTGGCTAGATTTACAATACTCGATATAGCAGCTCCTCAAACACCTCTCTCGTTAAGACCTCCTTCCTATCTGGAGGGCTGTAACGAGCCAAGCTTCACAGGTTTTAATTTAAGCCTGGAGCCGAGAACAATCTCATTCTCATCTTATTGTATCCCATTAAAACAAAGACACGTCCTTCTGTGAATGTTCAGAGGAGAATAGTGTCTATTTGATCTTCCCTACAGTCAGCACCCATCTCTCTCCATCTCTCTCTCTTGCTCTTCTCATCTCCCCTACAGCCTCGGCAGAAGCCAAGCCAATTCATTAGAAAGCTCAGAAAGTCAATTATGATAATAGTTCCTTTTGCCAGGGGACATGGGAACTTGGCGGCGTCACACAATTCCTCTTCCCCGCACTTTTTCCACATATTTTATTCAGGCCTTATTTCAGTGTGCAAATTGATCTACAGATGAAAGGAGTGGGGGGGGGGGTTGATGAGGGGATGCAGACAGGGGAGAGGGAGAGGAGAGCTGGGTGGAGGGAGCGGAGTGAAGGGTTCGTCGGAGGGGAGAGTTGATGGAGGGCTGACCCGGTGTCAGGAGGAATCCCTCTGACTTATTCATGCAGCAGCCGAGCATGGGGGAATCTCCGAGCTTCATTACCAAATGTGTATTTGTAGAAGCTGGCGCAGCAGAGCAGCTCTCATTTGAAAGCCTTCACTTATCCACTGTACTCTCCTCCTCTCTCCATCTCTCCATGTTTTTTTTTATTTTTTAGATTGCATCACTCCAGGGAGGCGGTGTCATGCTTGATTCATTGCAGTGCCTCTCCCCTCATCCTAAAGCCTCCTTCTATTGACTTTTTATTCCTTTGGAGGGGAAAAGCCTGGTTAGTTTGAACGAGTTAGTGGCGCCTGACATGTTCAAGTTCAAGTTTCACTTTATTATCATATACATGTAAAAGTACCATGTCCCTTCAGATGCAGTGAAATGCATGTGCTCCGGCCATCTCAGCCCTTAAGACGATATAGAAGGAAATAATAAATAATAACAAAAAACAAATCAGAACTCCCACAAAATAATAAATCAGTGAAGTTTTGTAAGACGCCTTCTGTTCATTATTCTGACCTCCTGGGGCTAAAAACTGTCTTTGAGGCAGCTGGTTGGAGCTCTGATGCTCTGTAAGCGTTGTCCTGAGGGGAGGAAGAGAACAGACCATGTGCTGGGTGGATGGTGTCCTCCATGATACTTGGGGCCTTCCTTCTGGAGCAGGTGGTGTACATGTCCTCCATGATACTTGGGGCCTTCCTTCTGCAGCGGGTGGTGTACATGTCCTCCATGATACTTGGGGCCTTCCTTCTGGAGCAGGTGGTGTACATGTCCTCCATGGTACTTGGGGCCTTCCTTCTGCAGCGGGTGGTGTACATGTCCTCCATGATACTTGGGGCCATCCTTCTGCAGCGGGTGGTGTACATGTCCTCCATGATACTTGGGGCCTTCCTTCTGGAGCAGGGGGTGTACATGTCCTCCATGGTACTTAGGGCCTTCCTTGTGGAGCAGGTGGTGTTCATGTCCTCCATGATACTTGGAACCTTCCTTGTGGAGCAGGTGGTGTACATGTCCTCCATGATACTTAGGGCCCTCCTTGTGGAGCAGGTGGTGTACATGTCCTCCATGATACTTGGGGCCTTCCTTCTGCAGCAGGTAGTGTACATGTCCTCCATGATACTTGGGGCCTTCCTTCTGGAGCAGGTGGTGTACATGTCCTCCATGATACTTGGGGCCTTCCTTCTGCAGTGGGTGGTGTACATGTCCTCCATGATACTTGGGGCCTTCCTTCTGGAGCAGGTGGTGTACATGTCCTGAAGCTGTGGCAGTGCTGCTCCTGTGATGTGTGAAGCCGTTTTCACTGTCCTCCTCAGTTGTTTGTGGTCCTGTTCAGTCGGGCTGCCAAACCACACCAGTATGCTCCCAGTAAGGATGCTGTCTGTGGTAAGCCGGATAGAAATTGACCAGGGTTTTTGTGGACATTCTGAATTTTTTAAGACATCTCAGAAAGTGTAGTCTCTTTTGTGCTTTTTTTTGGGGGGGGGGGATTTCCCTCCTTTTTCTCCCCAATTGTATCCGGCCAATTACCCCACTCTTCCAAGCCGTCCCGGTCGCTGCTCCACCCCCTCTGCTGATCCAGGGAGGGCTGCAGACTACCACATGCCTCTTCCCATACATGTGGAGTCACCAGCCGCTTCTTTTCACCTGACAGCGGGGAGTTTCATCAGGGGGACGTAGCACGTAAGAGGATCATGCTATTCCCTCCAGTTCCCTCTCTCCCCTGACAGGCACCCTGACCGACCAGAGGAGGCGCTAGTTCAGTGACCAAGACACATACCCACATCTGGCTTCCCACTCGCAAACACGGCCAATTGTGTCTGCAGAGACGCCCGACCAAGCCGGAGGTAACGCGGGGATTCGAACCGGTGATCCCTGTGTTGGTAGGCAACGGAATAGACCGCCACGGATGCCCTCTGTTGTGCCTTTTTAACTACACAACTGGTGTTTAGAGACCAGGAGAGGGAGTCTGAGATCTGAATGCCTCAGAATCTGGTTATTCACAATTTCAACAGGGACATCGTTGATGTAAACTGGAGTCTGGACCGTTTTGGACTTCCTGACATGTGGGCAGTTGTTATTGCTGTTGAAAGCGGATGCCTGATCTGAACTTTTCATTCACGCGTCATTTGTTTCCACCCTAAATCTGAGTGACACTATGAGGGAAGAGAGCTTTGCACCACTGTGAAGCCAGGGCTCATCTGGAGCTGAGTTATCCATGCGTATCTTTATACTAAATCCTTTGCACGCACACATACAGATACTATGAGTGTGATTAGAAAGATATTGTTAATCAGCAAATTTAATTTCTACATTAGATTTCTCTGAAATCTTCTTTTTAGGGAGTAGTTTCCATCCTGTGCAGGCCTGCAGCTCGGTCTGAAAGGGAAATACAATAGCATACAGATAACATTATCACCACCGTTTCTGCTTCACTGTTTTCTTCAGTATGCCCTGCAGTTCAGAGATCACTCTCTTTATGGCTCAAGCTCATGTTGAGGTTCAAGGAGAAACTATTTGTATTTCTGACTCATATGTCGCCAGCTCAATGGTGTGTTGCCATTCTGGATTCATTAAGTTCCTATCCTCCTTGGGTCCCGGGGGGAGGGGAGGGGGTAAACATACCAAGGCTTCTTGTCTGGGGCTCAGTGGCCACCATTAGAGCGACCTGGCTGATCCGTGGCAGGAATTAAGGAGCCAAGGCGCATTGAGCAGCCCAGCTGATAGAGGCCAGACCTAAAGAATCCACTGAGAGGGCCAAAGGGAGGAGGAGAGGATGAAGGTCTCTGAATCATGTTAGAGCACCACACACGCATGCACAAACACATTCATGGGGCGTCTGGGTGGCATGGTGGTCTATTCTGTTGCCTACAAATACAGGTATCAACAGTTCAAATCCCAATATTACCTCCAGCTTGGTTGGACTGTCCCTACAGACACAATTGGCTGTGTCTGTGGGTGGGAAGCCGGATGTAGGTATGTGTCCTGGTCGCTGCACTAGCGCCTCCTCTGGTTGATCGGGGCACCTGTTTGGGGGGGGACTGGGGGGAATAGCGTGTTCCTCTCATGTGCTATGTCCCCTGGTGAAACTCCTCACTGTCAGGTGAAAAGAAGTGGCTGGTGACTCCACATGTATGGGAGGAGGCATGTGGTAGTCTGCAGCCCTCCCCGGATCGGCAGAGGGGGTGGAGCAGCGACCGGGACGGCTTGGAAGAGTGGGGTAATTGGCCAAGTACAATTGGGGAGAAAAAGGGGGAATTAAAAAAAAACAAACCCCAAACACATGCATGTGCGCTACACACTTTGACTCACACATATGCACAAAAACAAACACACACACACACACACACACACACACATACACACACACAAAGAAGCCCTCTTACATTCCCAGAGGTCTTTCATGTTCATGTGGTGGATGGCTAAAAAGAGTGTAGGCCAAGAAAAAAGTACTTTACAAACAGTATAGAGAGTGTTTTTCTGTCTGTCCAGTTGCATGGGCAGTGGTGTGGCAGTGTGCCCTATCACAGCAGTGTGGAAAGAGTGAAGGGGGAGCGGGGATCGCAAGATTAAACTTAACGTTGGCTGGGTTTCACACAATCCGATGCAATGGTAGTGCAATGGCAGTGCAAGGGGAGTGCTTTCCAGAACCAAGTCTGTTGTGAACCAGAGCTTATGTAACGGACTGTTCAGCACTGCTGTCTGCTTGGCATTCCGGACCGCCGTCCTCATACCAAGCTGTGGAGGGACGCATGGAGGAGGATGTGATATCACGTTCCAGATCGTCCCATGAGGCACCAACAGACATGCATGCATCCCTCATACACAACCTCAAACACATCCTAGCATGCACACATACACACATACTATACACACACATACACACATACACACACACAGCTTGAACACTGGATTTGTATGAATACAAATCGTACTTTTGTTTCTCTTTTCCAGCCTATACAACACAGCCAGAGCCATACCGCATATGTGCACACACACACACACACACACACACACACACACACACACACACACACACACACACACACACACACACACACACACACACACACACACTCACCCTTATCCGAATGGCAGATGAGGACAAAGAAAGACACTGTGGGACGGGATTAAAAAGCCAATTATTTTGTTCAAACCATAAAGTAGGACATTTAATGGAGCTGTGACCGTTCAGCAGTGAACACGGATCTTTAATTAAAGTGTGTTGGCGTTTTGACGTAACACAAGAACATGTTCCCGCCTTATTCTGATTTTCATGGGGAATGCACCGTTGGAAAAGATGCAAAACCTCAGAGAAAATGATTGAAAAATAAATCTGCAGTCTTCTCGATTTCCACTTTGCTGATAGGAAGACGTGACACACGAGTTTTAATGAAAGTCTTGGCTGGGCTTCAGCTTCAGAATACTGCATACTTATAATAAAATCTGCTGTCAGCCATTTTTAATCCAGCCTGTTCTGTTCTCTTTACCATATTTAAATTGACTTTTTCTTTCTTTCTTTCGTTCTTTGGTTCTTTCTCCTCTGTGTTATAATATTAATGTGCAGAGCTGGCTTGCTGCTTTGCATCCAGCTTTTAAGATGTAAGCTTTATTTATCTGTATAATCACACACACGGCATGCCGTGGCCAGGCCGCTCTAATGCCCCGGTGTGGGGTTTTCATGTCAGCAGGTTTTCACATCATGTACGTACGCTGTGGTTTTCTTGCAGTTTAATTTTCAATGTCATCTGTTTTTTTTCCCTACCTATTGAAGACGTTTGCTGCTGCAGCAGGGAGCAAGCAATGCAGTAGCAGCCGGGAGCTCGGCTCCTCATGGAAACAGTAAAGCTCCCTTGAAAACAAGAATTTGGAAAATTTGGGGATCTCTAAAATAATAACTTTTTGCCACAGGCTTGCTATATACATTTTGATATTGCTTTCTAGTTCAGCAAATGATGTTGTACATGCATTCTCAGGTTAAAAACCTGTAAGTTTCTGAGGCGTCTGGGTAGCGTAGTGGTCTGTTCTGTTGCCTACCAACATGGGGATCGCCAGTTCAAATCCCCATATTACCTCCAGCTTGGTCGGGTGTCCCTACAGACGCAGTTGGCCGGTTCTGTGGGTGGGAAGCTGGACGTGGGTATTTGTCCTGGTCACTGCACTAGTGCCCCCTCTGGTTGGCCAGGGCACTTGCTCGGGGGGGCTGGGGGTAATGGCGTGATCCTCCCATGCGCTATGTCCTCCTGGTGAAACTCCTCACTGTCAGGTGAAAAGAAGTGGCTGGCGACTCCACATGTATGGGAGGGGGCATGTGGTAGTCTGCAGCCCTCCCTGGATCGGCAGAGGGGGTGGAGCAGAGACGGGGACGGTTCGGAAGAGTGGGGTAATTGGCCGGATACAATTGGGGAGAAAAAGGGGGAAAAAAAACGTCATTTTCTTGGAGGTCATAACTCATTCACCATGAAGATCCTGCTGTGCTATCCTATTATCACACTCTAAATACATGCTAATAACTAATGCAAGTCTTGTGACCTGTGACCTGTCTGTTTCTTATTTGCCATGAAGTCATTGTGCTTGATTCTCTTCAGCCATGTTGTATCACAGGTGATGTTTGTCCTCTGAGGCACAGGTCTGCTGATGTATTGCAAGTCCTGTATAGTTTTGCATATGGATTTATAGTTTTGCATATGGATTTTTTTTTATTTCCAGTGAGTCATTGTAATGCCCTCCATGTAAAAAGTGAGCTCCCCTAAAAGCGGCGGTGTAGTTCACACCCCACGCTGCGGCAACTCAGTTTCCCCACAGGGAGCATTAAAATTTCATCCGGTCGAATGTAATCTAATCTCTCCTTCTTTCTTTCTTTCTTTCTTTCTTTCTTTCTTTCTTTCTTTCTTTCTTTCTTTCTTTCTTTCTTTCTTTCTTTCTTTCTTTCTTTCTACCTTTCTTTCTACCTTTCTTTCTACCTTTCTTTCTTTCTTTCTTTTCCCATCTCCAGGATTTTGAGAACTCAGTCCCTGGAATGGTACTATAACAACGTCAAGAGTCGCTTCAAGAGGTTTGGAAGTGCCAAGGTTTTAAAGACCTTGTACCGAAAACACATCATAGAGAGAGGGGCCTTGACTGATCTGCTAGGTAACGGCCACCTTTCCTTTTGTGGATCAGATCCATATTTCTTTGATTTCTTGTCTTTTTGTGGTACTTGGATATTATGGTGCCACCACCCAAGTGCCGTGGTCATCGAGAGAGGAAATTATTTGGCAAAGAATAAAATTACAAACCCACTTCTCATACCTGTGTGCTGTTAAAATGAGTTGTGGTTGTACAAGCACTTTTAAAAATCACACAGATCAATGTTCTTCTTAGTTAAGCCAAATGTCGTTGTTAAAGTGAAGTAAAGGTGTTACTGCCAAATATTTCCCTTAAATAGATTTTCATCATCCTCCAACAGCAAACTTTTGCATACAATCTTCTCGTCACATGTAGACAACCACTGCATGTCATCACCTGGACTCTGTTAAGGGACTGTGTAACCCCAGCCACTGAGGAGACACGAGCCAGTGCCTTCTTAGTGCCGGTCCCAAGCCCGGATAAATGGGGAGGGTTGCGTCAGGAAGAGCATCCGGCGTAAAATCTTTGCCAAATCAAATATGCGGATCATAAATCAGATTTCCATGCCGAATTGGTCGAGGCCCGGGTTACCAACAACCGCCACCGGTACTGTTGGCCAGCAGGGTGCCGGTGGAAACTATGCTACTGTTGGGCAAAGGAGAAGGAGAGGGGCAAGGCATGCCCAGAGGCAGCAGGAGAGGAGGAAGGGTAGGAGTGTGGAGGTGAGAGTCGGAACTCTGAATGTTGACACTATGGCTGGTAAAGGGAGAGAGCTGTCTGATATGATGGAGAGAAGGAAGGTAGGCATACTGTGTGTGCAAGAGACCAGGTGGAAGGGAAGTAAGGCCAGAAGCATCGGAGGAGGGTTAAAACTCTTCTACCATGGTTTGGATGGGAGGAGAAATGGGGTAGGGGTAGTTATGAAGGAAGAGTATGACAAGAGCGTGCTGGAGGTGAAGAGAGTGTCGGACAGAGTGATGAGTATGAAGCTGGAAATTAAAGGTATGATAATGAATGTTGTCAACGCATATGTCCCACAAGTTGGATGTGAGGTGATGAGGAGGTGATGGGCAGGTATGGTATCAAGGAGACACTCTAAATGATTGATCAGCCACAGCCTAAAGTAAAAAAAAAAAGAGAGAGAAAGTGGAAAGAGTGTGGAAGCTAGGTTAAGAGGAGAGGTGATGATCAGCGAGCAGCAGTATGGTTTCATGCCAGGAAAGAGCACCACAGATGTGATGTTTGCTTTGAGAATGTTGATGGAGAAGTATAGAGGAGGCCAGAAGGAGTTACATTGTGTCTTTGTGGATTTAGAGAAAGCTTATGACAGGGTGCCGAGAGAGGAGGTGTGGTATTGTATGAGGAAGTCGGGAGTTGCAGAGAAGTATGTAGGAGTGGTGCAGGATATGTATGAGGCAAGTGTGACAGTGGTGAGGTGTGCGGTTGGAATGACAGATGGGCTCACGGTGGAGGTGGGATTACATCAAGGATCGGCTCTGAGCCCTTTCTTGTTTTGCAATGGTGATGGACAGGTTGACGGACAAGATCAGGCAGGAGTCTCTGTGGGCTATGTTGCTTGTGGATGACATTGTGATCTGTAGTGAGGAGGGAGCAGGTTGAGGAGAGCCTGGAGAGGTGGCGGTATGCACTGGCGAGAAGAGGAATGAAAGTCGGAATACATATGCTCTCCATCTTTAAGAAGAAGCTAAAGACCCAGCTCTTTCTGGAACACCTCCACACCTGATGGTATTAGTATATAAGAAAGAAAAAATTCACTTCCATGCAGCCTATGCATTGCCTTTGTGCACTGCCCGTTGACACCTATGTCCTGTCGGACTTGAACCTAGTTTTTTGGCAGTTACTTGCGTTGTCGCCCCCTGACTAGATCCTTGCTTGTGTTCAAGGCTCCGCGTTTTTGGTTTTTACCGATTTTCACTGAAAAATACCCAGATTTTTTAAAAGGAGCAGATCAGTTTAAACTCCGATAAATTCCTGGATTTTTTTTTTTTTTTGAGGAATAAAAGCGGAAAACGCTGAGCCTTGCTTTTGTTGTGTTGACTCAGATGTGCGTCGCTTTGGATAAAAGCCTCTGCTAAATGAAACTGTAACATTGTAACACATGCATGAACGAGAGAGAGGACAGTGGAAAGATGAGGATGCAAGGAGTGGAGGTGACGAAGGTGGATGAGTTTAAATACTTGGGGTCAACTGTCCAAAGTAACGGGGAGTGCAGAAGAGAGGTGAAGAAGAGAGTGCAGGCAGGGTGGAGTGGGTGGAGAAGAGTGTCAGGAGTGATTTGTGACAGAAGGGTACCAGCAAGAGTTAAAGGGAAGGTTTACAAGATGGTAGTGAGACCAGCTATGTTGTATGGTTTAGAGACAATGGCACTGATGAAAAGACAGGAGGAGGAGCTGGAGGTGGCAGAGATGAAGATGATAAGATTTTCACTGGGAGTGATGAAGAAGGACAGGATTAGGAACGAGTATATTAGAGGGACAGCTCAGGTTGGACAGTTTGGAGACAAAGCAAGAGAGGCAAGATTGAGATGGTTTGGACATGTGTGGAGGAGAGATGCTGGGTATATTGGGAGAAGGATGCTGAATATGGAGCTGCCAGGGAAGAGGAGAAGAGGAAGGCCAAAGAGGAGGTTTATGGATGTGGTGAGGGAGGACATGCAGGTGGTTGACAAGATGCAGAGGACAGGAAGACATGGAAACAGATGATCCACTGTGGCGACCCCTTAATGGGAGCAGCGGAAAGAAGAAGTAATCCACTTCTGTCTCTTTCATTTCTTTCTATCTGTCTTTTTTCTTTTGTTCTCTTCGTTAATCTGTCTGCCCAGCTTCATCTCTGAACAGCACTCACTTCAGAAATATGTGTTGTGTCAGAGTGCTTCAAGTGGTGTGTCAGCCCATACTCTTAAGACTTCTCTTAATAATGCACGTCCAGTGTTTTGACTTAATCCCAGAGTCCGGCTTCCAGTTTCTTTAGGATTTCACCAGTTTCATTTTGAAGATTTTGGACGTGGAACCATAGCTGGACTCGGTTTTAGAACAGCATCTTACGGGGCAACCGAACGCAAGCATCGAACATGTTTCAGTCCAGTCGAACCCAACCAACCACATATTTGGAAGTTAAAACATAAGTGCAAGTTAAAAGTTATTACCCGAAATGCCAATAGCAACGGCCCATTGCGACACTGATTGACTTCCTAGTTCAAATTGAGGAATGAGCAGCTAATACTTACTGTAGGTAGCAGTAACCATTGAATTATCTGGCCAGTGCAATAATGGGAAATCATGTACATGTTTAAGAAAGAAGAAGGAAAGAAAGCCACTTTATGTTGTCATTGTACAGGTTACACGCTGCATATAACCCATCCTATAGTAAAGCAGCAGTGGGCAGCTGCAGCACCCAGGGACCCACTCCAGTTCTTCTTTCTGTTGCCTTGTTCATGGGCACAAGCTGGAGTATTAACCCTAGCATGCATGTCTTTTTGAACATGTCCTTTTAAACTGAGGCACTATACTTTTTTCTTTTCTTTTTTGTTATTGTTGAAAAGACAGGTTTAAGCTCATGTTCAGTTGCCCTATAAGATGTCATTGTAAAGCTGAGTCTTGTGGTGGTCCTGTGCCTAAAATCTTTAAAATGAAGCAGATGAGCAAAATGGTATCATGAGCCATATGCAAAATGGCAAAAACTACAAAAATAGAACCTGGATTGTAATAAAACGGATTTACAAGGTCATGGTTGGACACCAACACAAAAATTGTTTGATTGTTCATTTGTTTGCTTGGTTGCATAACAGCACAGTTGCATAATGGCCAAAACCGGTGATCGGTTTCCTATGCAAATGCAGTGAACATAAATTAGAGTTACAACAGCCACGTGTAGCTGATGTCTGGGGAATAGCTGCAACCACACCATTGTAAGATGGCAACAGATGCACTCTTGGCCCCCCTCCACGGTTTAGGGATGGTTGCTCCCTCTTAACATCAATGGCTCCTTTGATTCCCTGTTCAAACCAGCGTGTGCACATCCTTGATAGGGAGGAACGCTGGCCTGTAGGTGGGTGCAGACTGCGGAGTCCCGGCCTGATTAGGTAGCTCTTCTGTGTTGTGCCATCAACTTCGCCAGAGACTTCAGACCTATCCAGGATGTGCAATAGATCCTAGCCTGAAGTCCTGGCCTGATGAGGTCGCTCTTCTGTGTTGTGCCAGCCGCTTCACCGGTCTCCAGACTTCAGGCCGATCAAGGATCAAGGATGTGCACATTGATAGGCACATGAAACCAGCGTTCCTCCCTATCAAGGATGTGCGCATCCTTGTTAGGGAGGAACGCTGGTTTGAACAGGGAGTGAAAGAGGAAGAGGGAACGGCCATCCCTGAAGCGAGGAGGGGGCTAAGAGTACAGCTGTCACTATCTTATATCATCACTGTGATTGCAGCTATTCACCAATCCTCTGTGAATAGCACATGTGGCCGTTGTAACGCTAATTAATGGTCACAGCCTTTGCATGTGAAACCAATCGCTGGTTTCGGGAGTTATGCAGCTTTGCTGTTTATGAGTCGGAGGATACCTGTAGTCAGCTGAGGCTGACAAAGTCACTTAGATGAGTTATGAAAAGTTTCTCCCACTAAACCTTGTGTCCAGATGAACTGATTCAACTTTTCTGGGATTTCTTTACCTGGATTATTGAGCATGGTGGCCCAGTGGTTAGCACTGTTGCCCAAAAGCAAGAAGGTCCTGGGTTCGAACCCCAGGCTGTCCTAGGTCCTTTGTGTGGGGGTTTTGCATGGTCTCCCCATGTATGCATGGGTTTCTGCCGGCTGCTCCATTTTCCTCCCACCATCAAAAAGACATGCATGTCAGGGTTAATATCCTGTCTGTCCCCCTGACCAAGACAATGGAAAGAAGAACTGGAGTTGGTCCCCAGGCGCTGCACTGAGGCTGCCCACTGCTCCTATACCATAAGATGGGTTAAATGCAGAGGTTGAATTTCGTTTGAATGCTTGCTTACAATGGCAAATAAAGTGCCTTTCTCTCTTTCTTCTTCATCCATCAAGCCACTTCCTGCTCAGTGTTTCACTTAATAATTTTCTCACTTGCAGACGTACACGAGCATTTTCTCCACAAAGAAATATACGCTCCCACATTTAAACCACATTCTTTGCACACATGTGTATACACAAACGCACACAAAGACACACATGGGGTTTTGATACAGGGCAGGTAAACCTAGTATGATACTAGAATTCCTGCAAGCCTAGCTGGGAAGGACAAAAGGCCTGTGCAACTGGATGGAGCCGTGTGTGTGTGTGTGTGGGGGGGGCATTTGTTTATCTACATGTATTTCTTCCAAGTATTTGTGTGCTTTTGCGTCACTTTGCATGGATGAATAAGTGTGTTCTGTTAAAGAGCATAGTTACGGTCCCATCCGGCCAACTAATCCGCCCAGCGGCCCCGGCCACTTTGCCTCTGTGGTGATTTGTGCCCGTGCCGGGTAAACAGCAGGGCAGCTTTTATCCATCCCTTCCCAGATGCTGTTGTTTTGACCTGGCTGCAACACGATCTGGCTGCCTCTATGGCTGGTGACATGGCATTGTTACGAACCCTGGTGCACGGATTAAATGGAGAGAGAGAGAGAGAGAGAGGAGGCGGGGGCTAAATCGGGTCAGATGTTTGATTTGAATGCAGAAAGAGGCAGCATTTAGATGTTGAGGAAATTACTGTGCTCATAGACTCTAAATAATGATTGTTTGTCTGTGATGTTCAGTGATGTAGCCAGAGAATTGCTTTCTGTAATGGTGCTGTGCTCGTGCAGAAACCTCACATACACGGTACTGGAAGATTTTGCAGTAGCGATTAAGGGTGGATGTAGAGCAGGCTGTGGTATGTATACATCCGACACGTATAGAGGGAGATGAACACGAGGAAAAAATGTGAGAAAACATTGTCGCAAGTATTTGTGGGGTTACGTTAAGACTTGTGGTGGACGTCAGACTTTTATTACAGAATTATTTTTCTGCATATATATGCATCATTCTAGGAACCAGTGAACTTTTGAACTTAAAAAAATGGCAGTCTGATTTACAATTGTAATGATGGCCAATCTGAAAGGCCGACTGAGTACTTGTGAGGCAGGCCAAGGTTAACTTGCTGGCGGTGGTTCTCGTCTCTTAATGTCAGAATACTATACATGTTTTACTTCTTCTTTTTACAACAATTTTACAGCAGATCCAGCCTGCTTATACACTGTCAGGCTGACATGGCTAAAATACTTTGACAGCAGCCCAACCAAAACATGAAATGTATTCACTGAGCCTGTGAAGTGTAGCTTAGATGTCTGTGAGTGTGTAGCTAACTGTGTTTTTACAGTAAAAATGGCTTAATTGTACTATATAATGTATGTATATACTTCAATAACTTGTATATAAACTATGTAAATTCTACCAACACGTGGATCGGCGGTTCAAATCCCCATGTTACCTCCGGCTTAGTTGGGCGTCCCCACAGACACAATTGGCCGTGTCTGCAGGTGGGAAGCCGGCTGTGGGTATGTGTCCTGGTCGCTGTACTAGCGCTTCCTCTGGTCGGTCTGGGTGCCTGTTTGGGCGGGGAGGGGGAACTGGGGGGAATAGCATGATCTTCCCACGTGCTACGTCCCCCTGGTGAAACTCCTCACTGTCAGGTGAAAAGAAGCGGCTGGTGACTCCACATTTATTGGAGGAAACGTGGTAGTCTGCAGCCCTCCCCGGATCAACAGAGGGGGTGGAGCAGAGACCCGGACGGCTCGGAAGAGTGGGGTAATTGGCCGGGTACAATTGGGGAGAAAAGGGGGAAAATATCCACATACAAAAAAAAAAAGTTTTTATATTATATGTGTGAATTGGAAAACTCCATGAAGACAGTGATGGTATGGTTTTGGTGATTTAAAAGATGCTTTGATTGGCAGGTAAGATTGCTGTCACCATGCTTGTGCTGTCTTGCATCGTCAAAATGTTCCTCTCGCCAACTTTCCCCCCTGACTTCCTTTCCATCGCTCCGCATCCCTCTTCATTCGCCCTCTCCTAATCTCCTCCCCATTCCCGATCTTTTGCCTTCTCTGCCTCGCCTATCTTATCTCAGCTACCTATCTTGTCTTTACTTTCATTCTCGTACCATTTTCCTCTGCTGTTCCCTCTTACATCACCGCAGGGGAAATAGGATTATGTGGCTCTGCCGCTGGCGTCCTAACTCACATGAGCTCGACAGATTATACTGCTTCCAATTCCCAAATTCTCACATCGCCGCTCCCACTAACTGCCTAACGGGCTGACGGGCTTACTGCATGATTACGGATGCACTGTAGCATGTGAGCGTGAAGTCCCGTGTTTTTATATGCATCTTTATCTGTATAAATGGTGTGTCTGTGTGTATGCATGTGTGCGTGTATGGGTGCTCATGTTTTTGTGTGGCTCAGATAATGCCTGCTTGTATACTGAGAGACTGCCTCTGATTTAGTGGGTGGGCAAAGATCTGTTGCAATGGAAAAGAATGAGTTATTACATCAGGTGTTGCTCCAGTGTGCGTGTGTGTGTGTGTGTGTGTGTGTGTGTGTGTGTGTGTGTGTGTGTGTGTGTGTGTGTGTGAGAGAGAGAGATGCAGACATCCACACTGTCCACATCTGCGGTTGTGTTTTTCCGTTGATTGTCCTATTTCACCACTTCCTTCTGATTGTCTCCTGTCAGTATATCTGAACAGGGGTTGGGTCTTATTTTACCTGAGAGAGCCTCTCCTTCAAGAATAGCTTATGTGAAATAGGTGAGACATCTCTTTTCATTTCACTGCACTCGGGACTTGGACTTGTGTGTACATGACAAATAAAACTCTTGACTCTTGATCAACAGTGATTACCAATTACCGGCATGTTCCTCAGGCTGAACAGAATATACTGGGCAACTCTTTGATGGGGGCAAAATTATGAAGTCCAGGAAATGTATTCTGATCAAACTGATGTCATCACGTCCGGGTAGCGTGGCAGTCTAGTCTGTTGCCTACCAACACAGGGATCCTGGTCAAGCTTGGTTGGGCGTCCGTACAGACACAATTGGCCGTGTCTGCGGGTGGGAAGCCGGATGTGGGTATGTGTCCTGGTTGCTGCACTAGCACCTCCACTGGTCAGTTGGGGCGCCTGCTCGGGGGTAGGGGGAACTGGGGGGAATAGTGTGATCCTTCCACGCGCTTCATCCCCCTGGTGAAACTCCTCACTGTCAGGTGAAAAGAAGCTGCTGGTGACTCCACATGTATGGGAGGAGGCATGTGGTAGTCTGCAGCCCTCCCTGGATCGGCAGAGGGGGTGCAGCAGAGACCGGGATGGCTCGGAAGAGTGGGGTAATTGGACGGGTACAATTGGGGAGAAAAAGGGGGGGGGATCCCCCAAAAAAATGTTTGATGTCATCACATCTTCGCTTTGTCAGTCATATCCACTTTGTCTGTGCTGAGAAGAGTTAAAATGGTGACAGTACACACTGCAGAAATCCTAAAGAAATTTGCTTATTGGCTTCTGCTTGTGTATAGAAAGCAGCTACAAGATTGTAACATGTTCTTGTCGTCCTCCTTTTCCTTATCATCGTCATCATGGCGGTGGTGACGGGGCTATGGATTGGTCTCCATCCATTCATCTGTTTGTCCTTCCTTCCATCCATCCATCCATCCATCCATCCATCCATCATATGCAACACCCCAGATGCCACAGGTGAGATTCTAATAAAGCTCAGGGACTATTGGATCCCGACACCCGTTTATTCTGAGTCTGGTTTAGTGCTGGGCGATAATTAAATCTTACCCTTTAGCGTCTGTCAGTGATGTTGTATCGGGATGAAAGTCAGGTACAGGAAGTCCCCGGATTACAAACGAGTTCTGTTTTTGAGTCTGTTTGTAAGTTGAAATATGTGTGTAAGTTGGAACAGTTACACACAGCTCATAGCTAGTGTCTATTTGCCAAATGTTTGTCTTAGTATATAGTATATATTTTACCTAAAACATCATAAATATAATAATGCAGTAATAATAATAAATGTAGGGGCGTTCAGATGGCATGGTGGTCTATTCTGTTGACTACCAACACGGGGATCCTGGTCCGGCTTGGTCGGGCGTCCCTACAGACACAATTAGCCGTGTCTGTGGGTGGAAAGCCGGATGTGGGTATTGTCCTGGTCGCTGCACTAGTACCTCCTCTGGTCAGTCGGGGCACCTGTTCAGGGGGGAGGGGGAACTGGGGGAAATAGCGTGATCCTACCACGTGCTACGTCCCCTGGTGAAACTCCTCACTGTCAGGTGAAAAGAAGCAGCTGGCGACTCCACCTGTATGGGAGGAGGCATGTGGTAGTCTGCAGCCCTCCCTGGATCAGCAGAGGGGGTGTAGCAGCGACTGGGATGGCTCAGAAGAGTTGGGTAATTGGCCAAGTACAATTGGGGGTGGGGTCGCGGTGGCAGCAAGCTAAGTAGGGCACTCCAGACATCCCTCTCCCCAGCAACACCCTCCAGCTCCTCCTGGGCCATCCCAAGGCATTCCCAGGCCAGATTGGACATGTAGTCCCTCCAGCGCGTTCTGGGTCTACCCCGGGATCTCCGCCTAGTTGGCCGTGCCTGGTAAACCTCCAAAGGAAGGCCCCAGGAGGCATCCTAATCAGATGCCCGAACCACCTCAACTGGCTCCTTTCGATGCGAAGGAGCAGCGGCTCTACTCCAACATCCCTCTGGATGTCCGAGCTCCTCACCCTATCTCTAAGGCTAAGCCCAGACACCCTACGGAGGAAACTCATTTCAGCCACTTGTATCCGCGAGCTCACCATTTCGGTCACTACCCAAAGCTCATGACCATAGGTGAGGGTTGGAACGAAGACTGACTGGTAAATTGAGAGCTTTGTCTTCCAGCTCAGCTCCCTCTTCACCACAACAGTCTGGTACAACGTCCACATTACTGCTGATGCTGCACCAATCCACCTGTCAATCTCCCGCTAAATCCTACCCTCACTCGTGAACAAGACCCCGAGATACTTGAATTCATTCACTTGAGGCAGCAACTCGTCCCCAACCCGGAGGGAGCAATCCACCATTTTCCAGTAGAGAACCATGGCTTCAGACTTGGAGGGGCTGACTCTCATCCCAGCCATTTCACACTTAGCTGCAAACCGCCCCAGTGTGCGCTGGATGTCGCGTTCTGATGAAGCCAACAAAACCACATCATCTGCAAAGAGCAGAGATGCAATTCTGAGGTTCCCAAAACGGACACACTCCTCACCTTGGCTGCGCCTTGAGATCCTGTCCATGAATATCACAAACAAAACCGGAGACAAGGGACAACCTTGCCGGAGTCCGACACCCACCGAAAACGTGTTTGACTTTGTGCCAAGAATGCGGACACAGCTCTCACTTTGATTATACAAGGACCAGATGGCTTGTAGCAACTGCCCCGGTACCCCATACTCCCACAGTACCCCCCACAGAGTGCCCCGGGGTACACGGTCGTAAGCCTTCTCCAAGTCCACAAAATACATGTAGACTGGGGGAAAATTAAAAAGAAAATCATTATGATGATATTGTTCATATCGCCACTGCTAATACTGCTGAATGCCTCTGTTTTGAGATTGTGCACGGGTCCACATGATGTCAGACTCGTACTGTTCGGCTCTTCTTGTTGATTGGCAGTCTTCCTTCTTTCACGTTCATGGGATTTTTTTTAAGTTTCACTTAACAGTAATCAGTTTTGCCATGAACGTGCTTTTCAAGCACGAGGGATTTATCAACACACAAACAAATTAGACAATTGCAAATTAAATCTGTGCTCTGAACACATTTTGCAAAATTCTGCAATTTTTTTTTCTTACTTCTGATATGTGTATGAAAAAATATACACAATTGTTCACTAGCAGATGGCTTAGCAGGGTCCAATGTGGGTCAGACAACACAGAAAAAAACAGGTGGATAAATAAATACCGACACAAGCTGAATTGTATTCAGACAAAAAATGCACATCACTTTGCTTCCCAAGCCCAGTCCCCGTTCCCGTAGTACTGCTGGTTTTCTGTTGTACCGGATAGTTATTCGTGTCCGCCTGTTATGGCAGGTTGGAAAACTCTGGTTAGATAATTGAAAAACCTGCCAGACAGAAAAAAGTAGAAAAATAGAAAACCAGTGGACCGTAGGATGTGTGGAGTTGGCTATCCTATCTGCCCTCCTTCCTTATCATAAAGCGGGCATGTGGGTTTTAAAAGACGGCTGGTAGCACAGTATTTCCTCAACTTAACATAAGTAAACAGACACAAATGACTTTCTTTGGGCTACTCTTGAGTGCGTGTGTGTGTGTGTGTGTGTGTGTGTGTTTGTGCATGTGGGTGAGTATGTCTGTGTTTGTGCTTGCTTATGTGTGTGTCTGAGTCTTTGTCTGTGTGACTCACTATTCCCAGAGAATATATAAATCCATGGAGATGCTAGACTTAGATTAGAGCCAAGAAGAGGAGGTTTAGAAAATCATCACTTGTGTCCCTGAAGTAGGGTTATCATTCATTTGAACTGGTCAGGAGCCAGAATTTTCCCTCAGCTCAGCCACAACTCAACCACAATGGGAACAGAAGGGGAATGGCTTTGCACGTGTCCTCAACTTGTCACCTGGAGTCAGTTTTGCTTCCCACAGCAATCCCATCTATGTTGACTCCAGTGAACTGTTTACTCCCACACAAACCAGCTCAACCTTCAACATGGGAAGACCTTGGACCCGGTTAGACCCAGTTAATACAGAGAGTCAGCGGCTGTCACATTGTTTGTGAAACAGTGACCTTGGTTCATGGTTCAGTCTCTCTCATGCTCTGTCAAAATGGGGGAGTTACGGTAAAATATATTTTAAACACCTGATATAAAAACAGACTGTCTTCACTTACTGCAAGTGATGTGTATGTATCTGAGGTTTCTCATGGTGTTTGGAATAAATCAACTACGTTTATCATTTCATCAGTCAGTCAGTGAGTCAAATTTCGCTATGTAGCACATTTTGTGTATACAAATGCAATACAATGCCCTTAGCTTGAGGGCAGATAAAAAATTAAAACAGCTGGGGTGTCCAGGTAGCATGGCGGTCTATTCCGTTGCCTACCAATACGGGAATCGCCGGTTTGAATCCCTGTGTTACCTCTGGCTTGCTCGGGCATCCCTACAGACACAATAGGCCATGTCTGTGGGTGGGAAGCCAGATGTGGGTATGTGTCCTGGTTGTTGCGCTAGCGCCTCCTCTGGTCGGTTGGGGTGCCTGTTCGGGGGGGAGGGGGAACTGGGGGGAATAGCATGATCCTCCCACGCGCTACATACCCATGGTGAAACTCCTCACTGTCAGGTGAAAAGAAGCGGCTGGCGACTCCACATGTATGGGAGGAGGCATGTGGTAGTCTGCAGCCCTCCCCGGATCGGCAGACGGGGTGCAGCAGCAACTGGGATGGCTTGGAAGAGTGGGGTAATTGATTAGATACAGTGGGGAGAAAAAACGGGAAACAATTTTTTAAAAATTTAAAACTGCTAAAAAGCGTAATTGTATAACTGGGTTTGAAAACATTTCACCACTCATCCAGTTGGCTTCTTCAGTTCAGAGTGTGTACTTTATTTTGTGTACTGATGATTGAATTGAATCTTCACAGATAAAATAGTTGCATACAACATATATGTAAAACAAACACGATTCACGTAAAGTAAGCAGTAATAGGATGAAGACTGACGCTAGTTAAGCACATGTGCATGTGAGTGTGCAAATGGGCAGTGTTGGAGTAGGATGCAGGGCTGTGTAAGTGGATGGATTGGAATTTTAACCCAATTTGACAGAAACCCCATAGCATCCAAATTTCTCACATTTAATTCAACACTTTGTGGAAAGGAAGTTGCCACCAATCACCAAATTCTGTTTAGCTTTGGTTCAACTGGAGCAAGTTTTAGCCCATCTACGCAATGTCATTTGAAATGTGGTCAGTAAGAGAATCAGAAGGACTAAGGCCATTTTGTGAACTAAGATATACAGTTTCATGTCTTCCATGTGACAGTGAAGACCAATAGCGTGCTTGTGAATGATGGCTCCAAGTTGAGGGCTGTAGTCACCAAACAACAAGGGGCCCAAAATACGGCCCTGTGGCACACAATGCATGCACCATTAATCATTTGTGGTGTGAAATTGTTGATGAACACCAGGGAAAGCCTGACTTGTTTAATTATGAGCAAAATTGGTTTGGAGCAGTGACAAAGAGGCCTGGCCGGTCTTCTAGTTGGTCAAGGGGGTTATGATGATCAACAGTGTCAAATATAAACCTAATGTTCAAAAGCATCACAACAATTTATTTTTTTCCTATAAAAGTTAACTTTGATTAACTTTTAATGGAGGAAAAGGTTAGTCAACATCATTCCCTTCAAATTTACTAATTCGTAGTTGATTCCTTAACAGTCTTAACCACAGCAGCTTCTGTATTGTGGCATTGCACAGAAACCAGACTTGAGTTTCTCAGATACAGTATGCTTTTAGTTTTTACCCTAGGTTCCTTGGTTTACTTAGTTTCTATTTAAAAATGCAGCTCTATTGTTACTTTGGTGCCCGTCTGTTTTGTGCGCTCATTAAGCCGGTGGTGTGATGACTCATAGTACAATGCTCTGTCTGTGAGTATTGGAGGGCAGAATGTTAAACAGTGTCTCAGGGCCAGTGCTGTCGCCTCGCCGAATAGCAAACCTCCACCCACAGCAGTGGGAGCAGATTAAGCATGTATATAGATGATGCAATTAAGTGTTTGTATAAGTGTGTTTGTATGTGTGTGTGTGTGTGTGTGTGTGTGTGTGTGTGTGTGTGTGTGTGTGTGTGTGTGTGTGTGTGTGTGTGTGTGTGTGTGTGTTGAAAAGACCATTTGTGTAATATAGACATCTTTGTCGAAAGAGATCAGATAATGTAGACAGAACAACTTGTAACCTTGAGCAACTGAACATTTTGCTGGCTGCACTTTGGATTCAGATTCCTATTGATCTGTCGTAGACCATCTGCTTTACAGATGAGATGTGCATGCACGCACACACACACACACACACACACACACACACACACATGCAAGCATAGAGTTGTTCAGATAAGTGTTGTCTGAAGTATTTTCAAGCAGGGGCGGCCATTGAATAACTTCTATGATATTCATCCTGCCCATAATGATAGTACACTGCTCCAGCTACCTCAGCTAGATTCTCTCTCTCTCTCTCTCTCTCTCTCTCTCTCTCTCTCTCTCTCTCTCTCTCTCTCTCTCTCTCTCTCTCTCTCTCTCTTATCTCACCTATTGTCCCCCCCCACTCTCTCGCTCTCTCTCTATCTCACCTAGTGTCTCTCCCCCCTCTGTCTTCCCCCCCTCTTATCTCACCTACTGTCCTTCCCTCCCTCTCTCTCTCTTATCTCACCTATTGTCCCCCGCCCCCCCTCGCTCTCTCTCTCTGGGTCTTTCTCTCTCTCTACCTCCCTCTCTATTATCTCACCTGTCCTTCTCTCTCTCTCTCTTTCTTATCTCACCTTCTGTCTCCCCTCCCCCCTGCTCTCTCTCACCTATTGTCCTTCCCTCTCTCTCTCTCTCTCTCTCTCTCTCTCTCTCTCTCTCTCTCTCTCTCTCTCTCTCTCTCTCTCTCTCTCTCTCTCTCGCCTTCTATTGTCCCTCCCTTTTTGCCTTGCTCAGTATGAGGACTGTGTGCTACTCTAACCATAATGAATGAGGATGTGTGAAGGGAGACCCTCATTGAGCAGCAACACACATCACTGTGGCAACAAGTCAGAAATATGTATTCATTTATTTATCTATTTAGCTCAGTAGCTAGCGTGGCCAAAATTAGCATTATAAAAACAATTTTTAGCTGTCCTTAGCTAACGTAAAATTGTCCCTAGTTCTGTGTGTGTGTGTGTGTGTGTTGGTCCTGTGATGGCCTGGTGGTCTGTCCAGGGTGTCTCCCCCGCCTGCCGCCCAGTGACTGCTTGGATAGGCTCCAGCATCCCGTGACCCTGAGAGCAGGATAAGCGGTTTGGATGATGGATGGATGGAAAAGACGGAATGGTGCTTTATACACCTTTGATACATATTAACTGGCACAGCTGATGCCAGTTAATATGATGTGATACATTTAGATAACTGGGATTTATCTCATCTTGCAAATCTTCGGCGGTAGACGGGTTGTGGCGACAGTAAGGAAACCACCCTTAAACCGGATGACCCAGGCTCCTGCAGACATCAGATCCACCAAAACAAAAAAAACCACATCCTTGAACAAGCTGCTAGCTCCTCGCCGGCTTCAGGGGGACCGCTCTTTGGCAGCACCCCACGTTCTGACCTCTCAGCGGAAAGACCGTTAAGCTAAATGGATCGATAAACTACACTCACCGGCCACTTTATTAGGCACACCTGTCCAACTGCTCGTTAACGCAAATTTCTAATCAGCCAATCACATGGCAGCAACTCCATGCATTTAGGCATGTAGACATGGTCAAGACGATCTGCTGCAGTTTAAACCGAGCATCAGAATGGGGGAGAAAGGTGATTTAAGTGACTTTGAACGTGGCATGGTTGTTGGTGCCAGACGGGCTGGTCTGAGTATTTCAGAAACTGCTGATCTACTGGGATTTTCACGCACAACCATCTCTAGGGTTTACAGAGAATGGTCCGAAAAAGAGAAAATATCCAGTGAGCGGCAGTTCTGTGGGCGAAAATGCCTTGTTGATGCCAGAGGTCAGAGGAGAATGGCCAGACTGGTTCGAGCTGATAGAAAGGCAACAGTAACTCAAATAACCACTCATTACAACCGAGGTATGCAGAAGAGCATCTCTGAACGCACAACACGTCGAACCTTGAGGCAGATGGGCTACAGCAGCAGAAGACCACACCGGGTGCCACTCCTGTCAGCTAAGAACAGGAAACTGAGGCTACAATTCGCACAGGCTCACCAAAATTGGACAATAGAAGATTGGAAAAACGTTGCCTGGTCTGATGAGTCTCGATTTCTGCTGCGACATTCGGATGGTAGGGTCAGAATTTGGCGTCAACAACATGAAAGCATGGATCCATCCTGCCTTGTATCAACGGTTCAGGCTGGTGGTGGTGGTGGTGTAATGGTGTGGGGGATATTTTCTTGGCACACTTTGGGCCCCTTAGTACCAATTGAGCATCGCGTCAACGCCACAGCCTAGCTGAGTATTGTTGCTGACCATGTCCATCCCTTTATGACCACAGTGTTCCCATCTTCTGATGGCTACTTCCAGCAGGATAACGCGCCATGTCATAAAGCTCGAATCATCTCAGACTGGTTTCTTGAACATGACAATGAGTTCACTGTACTCAAATGGCCTCCACAGTCACCAGATCTCAATCCAATAGAGCACCTTTGGGATGTGGTGGACCGGGAGATTCGCATCATGGATGTGCAGCCGACAAATCTGCAGCAACTGCGTGATGCTATCATGTCAATATGGACCAAACTCTCTGAGGAATGTTTCCAGTACCTTGTTGAATCTATGCCACGAAGGATTAAGGCAGTTCTGAAGGCAAAAGGGGGTCCAACCCGGTGCTAGCAAGGTGTACCTAATAAAGTGGCCAGTGAGTGTATGTTACTGTTATGCAAAGGCGGCGCCACCTAAACGAAGTGGAGCTGAAGGTTGTTGTTTTTCCCCCCCTCTACAGTATTTCACCCTGTGGCGATGTGAGCAGACATCCTGTCCGTGCGGCGGACATTATTTTATTAGGCTGCATGTGCTGCCAGATGCTCGGTTCTAATCAAGAAGGGAACCGTCGGGACTCTCCTGCAGCTGCTGCCGCTTCAGGAACTTCAGCTCTGAAGCGCAGCTTTATCGACTTGTTAGTTTGAGCCACTCCTTTCTTTCAGTTGCCAACATTTTTTTCTTCATTTCATTTCATCCTTTCTTAAACCCCTACACACACACACATACACACAGACATGTGATGCACATACATGTGTGTGTGTTTCATATATCTATGACACACACACACACATTCTGCATCTGTCTCTTCTGCTGCTTTTCTTTCTTGTAGCAAAAAAACAACAGAAAAAAAACACACACACAAAACCAAAGTGCACATGCGCTCTCTCTCTCTTGCTCCATCCTCCACCGCACCCCCCCCCCCACACACACACACCCTCTCACCCATAGACAGACACACTCACTTAGACACACTGGCGGACATGGACCACCGCTGTCGTCTGTGTGGTTACCATGGCGATATCGAATGATTTCCTCCTCTCCGCTGGGCAGCGGGGAGGAAGGTGAGACGGTGGTCATGCAGAGGAAATAAGAAATTGGAACATGGGGAGAAACACACCGGAGACACGCGCGGAGGACGATGAACTTCCATCACCTCAATAAGAAATAACACACTGAGATCCCGGTCAGATTAACTTCCTGGCTGGGGTGGCAGGTACACACTCTGGGAGCAAAGGGGGGAGTGTGACTGACAGTCGATAGCATTTTTGTTTTTTCTGTGTGACGGTGGAATAAGCGCTGAGGCATGCTGACAGACCATCCCGCCGGCGGGGGAGCTCAGTATGTAAACCGCAGTGACATCAGTGTTGTGTGTCTGGGCTTTACATGTGCCAGGCAGTGGTGATATACCTGCCTCAGGTCCTCTCAGACAGTCCAACCGTCTGCTTTCTGTTGTGTGTGTGTGTGTGTGTGTGTGAGAGAGAGAGAGAGAGAGAGAGAGAGAGAGAGAGAGAGAGAGAGAGAGGGGTGGTAAAACTTAATTTCCTTCGCTAAAGGATAAAACATCCCCATAAACTATAATTCATCTCCTTGTGGCATCCTGTTATTTCCCAATTTTGCAAAAAATAATAAATAAAAAAATGGCAGTGTGCCATCATTAATACCACAAGGTGTTGGTGGCAGGCTAAGACATCTGTTTTATGTTTCAGATGGGAACTTTTGGGAGATATAAGGTTTGCATCCAACAGCAACATTATGGCAGGAAGTGGCAGTGGAAATGGGTGTGCACAAAAAATGGCTGCCTGGGCTGAGTATGTCCTCCCGGCTGTGGTTTATTTTTCACAGAGATCAGCGAGTTGCTCTGACTCTGAACACGCAGACTAATACCAAACCACCGGGACCCTTCAGACTGTCTCTGTGCAGTCAGCCTGAAACAGCAGCCGCACCAGCAAGAGCAGGGAGCCGAGACGCAATGTTCAGTTCAGCCGAGGTGTGTGTGTGTGTGTGTGTGTGTGTGTGTGTGCTCGTTATGTCGAGACTGGAGGCTGCAGGCTGAGGGAAAGGGCAGCGGATGGGGATGGAGTTTGGTTGTGTGTGGATTCGGTGTGCGGCCGGAGCTCTGAGCTGTGGGAAGCAGGTGTGTACTTCTGGCTGGAGGTTGGGTGTGATTGTGTTTGGCTGTTGCTTGGGATACTGCTGAGGGAATGGATGTTGGGTGGGGCTGAGAAATAAATCCTTTCAAAATTAACAT
Organism: Lampris incognitus; assembly: GCF_029633865.1. Classification (NCBI taxonomy): domain Eukaryota; kingdom Metazoa; phylum Chordata; class Actinopteri; order Lampriformes; family Lampridae; genus Lampris; species Lampris incognitus. The sequence continues at coordinate 3,506,371 of NC_079229.1, read as the reverse complement.
CGCAATATGCACACGTGCAATGGGTCACGTTGCAGAGGATGCAGTGTACGACAGAATGTCGCCGTAAGTCATGTTAAAACTCTTTTAGTACTCGCTGGAAAATGAAATCTGGCAATATCCACTTCTATATGGTTCCTCTCGAAGAAGACTATTCTAGTGCATCGGAAAACGTGTGTAATTTATTCCGCTTTAATGATTTCTTTGACAACATCCTGTTTCCTCTCTAAAATCCCCTGAACATTGCTCGAAGTGTAAACGCTTCACAAATGGAGCTTGGAAAGTTAAAAGCAGCATACATGTGGGGAAATTATGCAGCGCATCTTATTCTTAAACGGTGGAATACATAATCAAGCAAATGTCTGGATGCCCTGAGAGGCAAGTGGGAAAAATGTGTTTGTTTATTTGTTGGTTCAGGATCATTTTTCTGTACAGCAGTTCTATAAATTAATGTAAAATAACAAAGAAATAAAGACATTTAAACTGGCCTGGAAAAACTGAATACTTTCAGTCCTCCCAGTGAGTATTTCCTGTTGACTTTGCAGTAGTGACATTTTTATTTTGATACAATAAACAACCCTGGCGTCGCACATCACTCAGTAGAAACAAAGCAGTGTGTTCATACGGGAGTAGAGTTCAGGTCCCCATGAAAGGCTTGGCTTTATGGACTTGGCTGGTGCACGCCAGTCCCCATGGGGGCGTTCTCTCCGCAGGCCTACCCTCCCAACACTCCTCTCTGCTGGTTGGTTTACATGGAACGTGTCGAAGTGCTGCCATTACGATGTGCCGGAGGCTTCGTGTTG
>NC_079229.1:3470571-3500571 GCF_029633865.1 Lampris incognitus | reverse complement strand
TAGTGTTCAGTGGGGTCCAGCGTGCAAATTTGTCACCGTCCCATGTGATGGCACGATGCTGTGCTGCATCCCTCCCCGTTCTGTTTCTCCCCGTTCTGTTTCTCCCTGTTCTGTTTCTCCCCGTTCTTTTTCTCCCGTTCTGTTTCTCCCCGTTCTATTTCTCCTGTTCCGTTTCTCCCCGTTCTGTTTCTCCCATTCTGTTTCTTCCGTTCTGTTTCTCCTGTTCTGTTTCTCTCAGTGGAGATCAAAGTGTTGGGAGACACACAGGGATTCTCCCCAACACCCCGGCTCACCACGGGGCGGTCTCTTCATATCAGCTCTCTGCAAACACAACCACTGAGGCATTATGTGTGCCTGCAGCCGTATGCAAAATAAACACACACACACACACACACACACACACACACACACAGATGTTTGTGTTGTTGGACTTTTGAAGATCTTCCTTTGACTACAACATTTATTCTGAGCCTCTGAGCCTTCTTAAAAGGGGCTATTGTGTAATTTCTACCCGCGTGCAGACCTTTGTTGTTCATCACTGTGAATAACAACAATAAACTGACATGGACAAGACAAGCAAATCCACACAGGAAGGTACCCGATAAACAGCATGCACGCCAACATCTGCCATTTTTTAATGCCTTCAGTGGAGATTAGTTTACTGCACTTGGTGTTTGGCGAGGACTGTGAGCGAGAGCCAAGTGTGTCTGTGGAGGGGACGTGATGGGTGTTCAAACAATACAAACACTCCTCTGGCTCCAGTATTCCTGCATGCAGAGATCTGGTTGGCTCTGCTTCAACAGCGACCGCTCCGCAACCCCTACTGTTCATCTGATCTGCACTTACCCCTACCCTTCATCTGATCTGCACTTACCCCTACCCTTCATCTGATCTGTACTTACCCCTACCCTTCATCTGATCTGCACTTACCCCTACCCTTCATCTGATCTGCACTTACCCCTACCCTTCATCTGATCTGCACTTACCCCTACTGTTCATCTAATCTACACTTATCCCTACTGTTCATTTGATCTACACTTACCCCTACTGTCATCTGATCTGCACTTACTTTTCTTAAGGGAGGCCAAAATACTACAAATGGCCCGTTTAACTTAATCTAACCCTAATGCCTACCCTCGCTGCACCTGCCCTCGCTGCACCTGCCCTCGCTGCACCTACCCTCGCTGCACCTGCCTGAGCAGAACGAATGGTCCGATGCCTGCTCTTTGAAAAGATTTTCATTGCCTCTTTATCTTTGTTTGGGCATATGGTCAGAACAGACCATATGCACTTCCGATATGCACAGACATACACACACATATGCATACACGAACAGATGCACACACAAATAAGCACACAACCACAACTACACATCCTGATACAAAAACACACGTGCTCCACTTTTCAGCCTCCCTGTGGCCAGTTAGTTGTTTTCTATCGCCACCTGCTGGAGAGAAGAGATGAGCACAACTCCAAACCGACAAGCGGCAGATATGCAGGTCGGCAGTATGAGTCTATGGGGTCGTTAAAGTTGGAGGTCGTAACATCAGTAGATGGCTTCTTTACTCCCGTCAGCGATCTGAGCAGCATTCATTTTCAACTATCTGAAGGCCATATGAAGAGCCAGACCAGTTTAAAGAGCCAGACCCGTTTAAAGAGCCCGCCCAGTTTAAAGAGCCAGACCAGTTTAAAGACGATGATGAGCCTCATTTCACAAACTGTTCGTGACTTAATCCTTCATACTACGATACAATTATTTCAATGAACGTGATTAAAATGATAAAAACAAACATTTATACAGTGGATAATAGAGTAACTAATTTTAGACTGCAATTTTGATGCACAGGAAATGTGTTATAACTTCTTTGTTGTGTGTGTGTGTATGTTTGTGTGTGTGTTTTCATACAGAGGTCCCGGTCAGCATTCTCCCTAACCAGTGACGACTCCCCAGAGAAAGCCCCAGACGAGGAGGCGGCTGGGGCAGGTGGGGGCTTCCAGGAGTACGCCTCTCTGAAGAGGGAGACCAAGGCCGCTTCACTGCCCAGCTGGAAGAGTATGGACCGCTTGGACAACTCCAGTAAGAATAACACTCCTGCAGTTTTCCTTGTATTTTTTACACAGTGTTACATGGGATCCATAATAGTACAGCTGTATCCAAGTACTTTCAGGCATATACCAGCCCACTAATCTCCTTTTTTCATTTGGAGTGATCACCCCCTGCAAAAACATTATTATCATACATACAAATGTAGACTTACCTGTGAAGCAGCCCTGTTGTTTTGATTCATGCCTCATAAAGCTGCCCATCTCTCGCTCTCTCATTTGATAATGTCGATGAGAATTTGAGATTTTTGTTTGCAGCAGAAGGGATCAAAAGCGTCCTGGCTCCATGATGCCTCTCAAGTCACATTTTCTGTTTCTGCTTGTGTTTTTCTACCTGCTGGTCAAGGTGCATCCTCAGTTCTGCAGAGCCCAGACGGTAACTGGATTGCTCTGCACAGCTCCCAGCTCTCTCGGCCCAGCCTGCTGACCAAGAGGAAGAGCCTGGTGTACAGTGTGCTGGAGAAGGAATCGGGCGTGGTCTCCGCCTACGATGAAATGGGCTCCGAGTCCGATGAGAACAACGAGGGCGAATGGGCCACGGCGCTGCGGCAGTTCCGACAAAAGCTGTCCGACGAGACCTACTACACAGACTCGCAGCACGACCCGGAGTGGACGTACACGCAGCACCTCCGGGTGACCTCGCCATCCTCGGGCCAGTACACCAACACAGAGACCCTCAACTCGGACTCAGAGGCCTCATCGGTGCCCTCCACGCGCCCCCGTAAGCTGCCCCATGGCCCGCTGAAAAAGAAAGGGTCAGCAGACCCACACCTGCACCCGCAGCACCAGCCGGTCTACCACCAACACCTCCACCACAACCTCCCTCCCTACCCGCTCCATCCAGAGTCACTGGATGTAAACTTCAACCCTAAGGTTATTTTTATCTTTATGTTGGGATTTCCTTTCTATTTTTACCTTTGTGCTGCAAAACAAGTGCTTATACAATATCTGTCTGGGATGTTTTTACACAGAAAAAAATAATAATACAGTCTTCAGTTCCTACTCCTAACAACATAAAATCAGAAGAAATGAGTCAATGAGGGATGGAAGATCTTTTTCATAGCTGTGTCCAGTCATTGACATGGCTGATGAACGTGTCTGACTCGTACTTGTAGGTGATGGGAGACAGCAGTGAGGCAGAGGAGAGGCAGAATGACCCTGTGCGGAGGTCAAGGAGACGCAGGAAGAGCAAAAGAGAGTCCTCTGTGGAGCAGACCAGGCCTGGAGGACAGGGCTACACACCATCCATCCACCCATTAGTACAAGTAAAATACTGCAGTGACAGCTGTGCTGCTTTTATTGGCAATGCTCCACTAATATTCCTAACAACGGATTGGAAAACCCTACTGACAACATAGGCTTTATACAGCAGGGAAAAATCAATGTTTTCTTTTGCAGTTATTCAATTTGGTGTGAAACATCAAGTTACCACTGGATGGCGACAAATGACCATTCTTTTGTCACCGACCAGTAGCGTTCTACTGCGTGCCACGGAGGTCGTGTGTCCTGTCTTCAGGTTGCCTTTCCAACCCAACACCACACCAGCGGATTTCACTGATCAGTTGTCCTTTCTGGTTGTAATTGTGTTAACCAGTAAAATCAGCTGGTGTGGTGTTGGGTTAGAAAGAAAACCTGCATACATACGGACCCCCATGGCACATAACTGAAAATCACCGCCAGACAAAGCATCGACCGCTCCTTGTAATGCATTACAAGTGCCCTTGGCAGCTATAACTAAATGAGACATCTCAGTGAATATTTTTCTTTGCACATTTATCTTTCCTTTTTCTTTCTGTTCTGTCACTCTTTGTCTCTTTTCTCTACCCTCACTACACCCCCACCTCCTCAAGGAGAACAGTGGCATCCTGCTCAGTGCTCTACTGAAGCAGAGTTTAAGTGGGGAGCAACCAGTCCATGAAACTGTGGGTCTCACTGTCTCAATGCCAGTGGCCACAGCCGTACCTGAAGGCTTCTCTTCCGACGCCATGACCCCTGAGCCAGAGGACTTGGACACAGTAGCCCCTAACTCAATGGCTCCCAGCCCCCCTCAGCACCACTCCCTGGCTCCCAGGCTCCAGCGCTCTCCCAGCAGCTCAGGACCCGGGTCCGGTTCGGGAGACCCCCTGAAACAAGAACTGTGCTCCAAACTTACCCAGCTGGCTGGCCATACCAAAAGCAAGGACAACTTCTCATCTGAGGACAAGCACGAGCACATGAAACAGACCACCAACAAACAGATGGATATAGAAAGTGAGGAACATAGAGAGACCTGTAGGCTGAATGATAGAGAGAGAGAATGGCAGAGGGCGAGCGAGAGACGAAGAGACAGGCCGAGCATTATAGAGAGAGACAATGGAAGTGAAACAGTCGAACAGGTGAATGGGTCGGAGATGAGGAGAAGAGAGAGCTCATCGATGAAGGAGGAGCAGCAGGCAGGGCAGAAGAGGTTAGAGAAAGGAGGGAGGAGTTTTGAGGAGAACGTAGACGACAGGGAGGAAAAGAGAGGGGACAAAAGAGAAGGACGGAGACAGAGTAAGAGACAACAGAGACGAGATGTGGAGAAGGAAGCCGAGCAGATGGAAGGGGATAGGAGGAGCGGCTCCAACAGAGGCTCGCCTGCTGTTACTCCCTCATCCCTGGAGGGGGTGCTGTCTGATGGACAGGTGAGGAGAAAGAGAGTACATTCAACAGTTTTAGGGCAGAATCCACTGGTTTTTCTTGGGTTTCCATCACGTCATTGAAAATGTCTCTGTCTCTTGGCAAGAGCTGGCTTTCACTCATTTATTGTTGTTTTGGTCATTCCGTCCTTGTTCTTTGACTACCCATTATGAATGGCCCCCCTCCTCCTTTCACCGTTTGTTAATGTGACAGTCAAGCCCATCTATGTCTGTCCCATCTTTTTGCTTTTTGCCCTTTGTGTGTGTGTGTGTGTGGGGGGGGGGGTCAGAACGGACAGAATGAATTGGATCTATAGCAGAGGCCTCAATTTCTCTCCTCCCTTGTGCAGCAGGTGAGAATGGTTGTCTCCAAAGCAAAAGCATCATGAGAAAGTCTGAACAGGATGCCATGCTTAAAAGTACCACATGCCCCCCTCTCCCCCCGGCCCCTAAAATTAACACACACACACACACACACACACACAAAGACTTTGGGTGCTCATAATCACTTGCACATACAGTTTAATAACACATACAAATGAACACATTCGTATGCATACATGCATGAATAGAGGATGCATGCATCTGTGAGGGATCACAGATCTCACCTGGATCAACCCAGCCGGCATCCACGCTTTCTCATTATTTTGTTCTATAATCCATTTTTGCTGTCCTTGAAAAAGCCTAGGGCTTGCAATACTGCAACGCCCTCTTTTGTTCGGTGCAACTCACTTGAGTGTCACCTGTGCTGGATAGTGTACCCCAGGTTCATCACTCATCTAGTGCAAACCAATGTACAAGACAAAAGTCTTGTACATTCAAACCCAAAGACAAAAGTCCTGTACATTCAACCCAAAGACAAAAGTCTTGTACATTCAAACCCAAAGACAAAAGTCTTGTACATTCAAACCCAAAGACAAAAGTCTTGTACATTTAAACCCAAGACAAAGGTCTTGTACATTTAAACACAAAGACAAAAGTCTTGTACATTCAAACCCAAAGACAAAAGACTTGTACATTCAGACCCAAAGACAAAAGTCTTGTACATTCAAACCCAAGGCAAAAGTCTTATACATTTAAACCCAAAGACAAAGGTCTTGTACATTTAAACCCAAAGACAAAAGTCTTGTACATTCAAACCCAAAGACAAAAGTCCTGTACATTCAACCCAAAGACAAAAGTCTTGTATATTCAAACCCAAAGTCAAAAGTCCTGTACATTCAACCCAAAGACAAAAGTCTTGTACATTCAAACCCAAAGACAAAAGTCTTGTACATTTAAACCCAAGACAAAGGTCTTGTACATTTAAACACAAAGACAAAAGTCTTGTACATTCAAACCCAAAGACAAAAGACTTGTACATTCAGACCCAAAGACAAAAGTCTTGTACATTCAAACCCAAAGGCAAAAGTCTTATACATTTAAACCCAAAGACAAAGGTCTTGTACATTTAAACCCAAAGACAAAAGTCTTGTACATTCAAACCCAAAGACAAAAGTCTTGTACATTCAAACCCAAAGACAAAAGTCTTGTACATTTAAACCCAAAGACAAAAGTCCTGTACATTCAAACCCAAAGACAAACGCCCTGTACATTTAAACCCAAAGACAGAAGTCTTGTACATTCAAACCCAAAGACAAAAGACTTGTACATTCAGACCCAAAGACAAACGCCCTGTACATTCAAACCCAAAGGCAAAAGTCTTGTACATTCAAACCCAAAGACAAAGGTCTTGTACATTTAAACCCAAAGACAAAAGTCTTGTACATTCAAACCCAAAGACAAAAGTCTTGTACATTTAAACCCAAAGACAAAAGTCTTGTACATTTAAACCCAAAGACAAAAGTCCTGTACATTCAACTCAAAGACAGAAGTCTTGTACATTCAAACCCAAAGACAAAAGTCTTGTACATTTAAACCCAAAGACAAAAGTCCTGTACATTTAAACCCAAAGACAGAAGTCCTGTACATTCAAACCCAAAGACAAACGCCCTGTACATTTAAACCCAAAGACAGAAGTCTTGTACATTCAAACCCAAAGACAAAAGTCCTGTACATTCAAACCCAAAGACAAAAGTCTTGTACATTTAAACCCAAGACAAAGGTCTTGTACATTTAAACACAAAGACAAAAGTCTTGTACATTCAAACCCAAAGACAAAAGACTTGTACATTCAGACCCAAAGACAAAAGACTTGTACATTCAAACCCAAAGACAAAGGTCTTGTACATTTAAACCCAAAGACAAAAGTCTTGTACATTCAAACCCAAAGACAAAAGTCTTGTACATTTAAACCCAAAGACAAAAGTCTTGTACATTTAAACCCAAAGACAAAAGTCCTGTACATTCAACTCAAAGACAGAAGTCTTGTACATTCAAACCCAAAGACAAAAGTCTTGTACATTTAAACCCAAAGACAAAAGTCTTGTACATTCAAACCCAAAGACAGAAGTCCTGTACATTCAAACCCAAAGACAAAAGTCTTGTACATTCAAACCCAAAGACAAAAGTCTTGTACATTTAAACCCAAGACAAAGGTCTTGTACATTTAAACACAAAGACAAAAGTCTTGTACATTCAAACCCAAAGACAAAAGACTTGTACATTCAGACCCAAAGACAAAAGTCTTGTACATTCAAACCCAAGGCAAAAGTCTTATACATTTAAACCCAAAGACAAAGGTCTTGTACATTTAAACCCAAAGACAAAAGTCTTGTACATTCAAACCCAAAGACAAAAGTCTTGTACATTCAAACCCAAAGACAAAAGTCTTGTACATTTAAACCCAAAGACAAAAGTCCTGTACATTCAACTCAAAGACAGAAGTCTTGTACATTCAAACCCAAAGACAAAAGTCTTGTACATTTAGACCCAAGACAAAGGTCTTGTACATTTAAACACAAAGACAAAAGTCTTGTACATTCAAACCCAAAGGCAAAAGTCTTATACATTTAAACCCAAAGACAAAGGTCTTGTACATTTAAACCCAAAGACAAAAGTCTTGTACATTCAAACCCAAAGACAAAAGTCTTGTACATTCAAACCCAAAGACAAAAGTCTTGTACATTTAAACCCAAAGACAAAAGTCCTGTACATTCAACTCAAAGACAGAAGTCTTGTACATTCAAACCCAAAGACAAAAGTCTTGTACATTTAAACCCAAAGACAAAAGTCCTGTACATTTAAACCCAAAGACAGAAGTCTTGTACATTCAAACCCAAAGACAAAAGTCCTGTACATTTAAACCCAAAGACAGAAGTCCTGTACATTCAAACCTAAAGACAGAAGTCCTGTACATTTAAACCCAAAGACAGAAGTCCTGTACATTCAAACCTAAAGACAAAAGTCCTGTACATTTAAACCCAAAGACAGAAGTCCTGTACATTCAAACCTAAAGACAGAAGTCCTGTACATTTAAACCCAAAGACAGAAGTCCTGTACATTCAAACCCAAAGACAGAAGTCCTGTACATTCAAACCCAAAGACAAAAGTCTTGTACATTTAAACGGGCTGATCAGTGAGGATTATTGTCAGCCTTGCAAAAAGGCCTCCAGAAGTTTGTGGGTCTTTAATCTGTAAATGAGATTTAAACGATTCAGACTAACAGCAGAGACATGATAGGGGGAAACACAAGTCAGACGACACAGTAACAGACAAGGTAACGCACAGGCAGAACAGAAGTTAGTGCCAGAAAAGGCTTATGACAGGTTATGTTGCTCTGGTGTATGGCCAACTTGGCAGCTGATGAGTGTGTGATGCATGAAACAGGCTTGTACTGCTATGAATTAAAGTTTTTTCCTACATCTATCTTAATATTCCGCTCCTCGTTTGTTGAGTACTTTTATCAACACCACTGACGGTTTCCGAAAAAAAAACACTATACATACATAAAGCACATCTAAAAATATAAACAGTAAAAAGTCATGTAAAAGTACAATTTTATGTACATATCGCAGTATTTCCATGCGTGTGTGGGAGAGTGGCTGTCAGCGGGGGGCAGGGCGCTGTTAATTAGTCCGGCTGCACACGTCTTCCATGCACTACGTGCATGGGCCTGTGATGGTCATTAGACACGTTCATTATGAAGGTGTCTGAGTAACGCCTGCCTGTTATAGCAGGTATGACACACAGCAGTCTATTTCTGCTGGTTCTCCCAGCACCTTTTGTTAACCGGTGGGAGTATGATGTATGTGTTGATGTCATTACGCAAACCTGGCTGACACTGATTGTGAAATTCCTGTCGGTTTCCGGGTGTTAGTTGCACAGACACCTCCGAGCGATGGGGTCCTCGGCACGATCCCGGCCCTTCTGTGTGACCGGCGGTTGTTTCGTTCCACAGTCCAGAGATGTTCAGGCTAGCTGGACCGGAGTCTTAAGATTACCAGTGGTATTGTCTGTTGTGACTGTGTGCTCATGTGTGACCTGCTCATGTCACGATGATGCTTAGCGGTCGCATTACCGTCCATTTTGGAGTTACACCAGATTTGTCTGACTTCAGGGATCAGGAACATTTGTCGTTTCATTTCATGCACTTGTGTACATGAAATGAAAGGAAATCTCATTTCCCCCAGCCCACAGCAGTGCAACACAAAGAGAAAACCATATAGCCAAGCTATAAGCACACATATAGCCAAACTACAAAAACATATATACCCAACATATCCCAAAAATTTTTTTTTCCACTGTCAAGAGAGTGAACGCCAGCCAGGATGCCCGTCAGAACTGCCAGGCTGCATAGGCTAGCAGTTAGCTTAGCCTGACCCGTTTCCTCATCCTGTCAGACCTCCCTCGGTGCTTCCTGTTCGGGTGCAGCTCCGGGCAGGGCCGGGGTCCTTGGGCCCACCAGATGCAGCAGACCAGGTTCCCCCAGCTGATCCAACGCCAGTCCTCCCAGCCAGACATCCTGGACACACCTCCCCACACTCCACACGACAACACTAGTAGCAAGTAGCAGGCAGACATTTGCATGTGTGTGTGTGTGTGTGTTGTGGCGTGGGCGGGGGGATTTGGGGGGGGGGTTATTGTCGTTGTTAATGTTTGATCTCTGTGGTGAAGACTGTTCTTTGTCGTGGATGAGAGCATCAAGCTCTCACTGAAGATCCATTCATCGACCACCCGCCTTTGATATGTGAGAGATGGACATCATCGCCTCTCAGTCCTTCTATAAGGCATTGCGGAGTGGTGTCACATTAAAAAGATGCTACGTAAGAGGCCTGGCAGATTGCCTCGCATCTCTCATCACATTTCTTGTCTTCTGAGCCCAGCGCCCCCCATCCTCCGCCTCTCTCCTTGTCCCGCTTCCTACTGTCTCTTCCCGCCACCGTCCTGGGGTAAACACAGCCTTTCAGACTGTCTCGGGCCAGTTTGTCTGGCTGAGAGGGATCAATGCGACCACGGATGCTACCGATCAAAGCTTCACCCGGTGATCAATTTACTGTTTAATTACCTCTGTCACTCTCGCCTTTTTCCTTCCCCCCGTCCTTCTTCCTTTCCTCTTCTTTTCACTAATGCAGGGAGCGAACAAGCAAACCACATTGGATGATCACCTTTCTTTCTTTCTTTCTTTCTTTCTTTCTTTCTTTCTTTCTTTCTTTCTTTCTTTCTTTCTTTCTTTCTTTCACCTCTTCACCATGTAGACAAGGTTTTTCACAGGTCTGAGTGCGAAACATTCAGCACGTTAAGGGGAAATGAGTGTTTTCATCCTTTTTGCAAAAGCGTTGCTATCAGAAACGGGCCTGAAGCCGTAATTAGTGTTACGGCAAGTTGTCGAGCCGCTGGCTTGGTCAAGAGAAGGTTGAATCAGTTCATCTGGGTACAGCATTTACTGAGCGCGCATCAAGACTGTGGCTTAGTCATGTCTCATCTTCATCTCATCTAGGAGCAGGATTTAAGTGTGTTTTGTAGCTTTCACTTCAAATAAATCAGGTGTTTATTTATTGATGTATGTCCTCCGGGGGCTCTGGTTTCCTCCCACAGTCCACAGACATGTAGGTCAGTTGAGTCGGCCATACTAAATTGTCCCTAGGTGTGAATGTGTTTGTGTGTGTGTGTGTTGGCCCTGTGATGGCCTGGCGGCCTGTCCAGGGTGTCTCCCTGCCTGCCCGCCCAATGACTGCTGGGATAGGCTCCAGCATCCCTGTGACCCTGAGTGCAGGATAAGCGGTTTGGATAATGGGTGGATGGATATATATATATATAGCCACCCATTATCCATATATATATATATATATATATATATATATATATATATATATTTGTTAAAAGAAACACTCGATGGTAGAAAAAGTGCTCAACAAATAAAGAGCAAAATAATCCAGATTTTATATACACATATATATGAATGGTGCTTTTCTTATTTACAGTGTAGAGTCTCTGCATGTTTCTCTTTTTAAATGTGTGTGTGTGTGTGTGTGTGTGTGTGTGTGTGTGTGTGTGTGTGTGTGTGTGTGTGTGTGTGTGTGTCTGTGTCTGTGTCTGTGTATGTGTCTGTGTCTGTGTCTGTGTGTGCACTTGCACATGTACACCGCCTGTGCGTGGGGCAGAAGTACTCTGCGGCCTCCCTCTGCAGCATCACCACGGAGGTGCTGAAGGTTTTGAATGCTACGGAGGAGCTGATCGGCGAGGCCGGGGGGGAGAGCTACACCCCGTCTGAGTCCATGAGCGCGTCCCCTGTCTCCAGCAGCTCCGAGACGCGCAAGCTGGACCAGAGGCTCACCAAGATGGAGGAAAACGTAAGAGTAGCAACGCCCTGTGAGGGATTTGTTCACGCCGATTTTGCCCCCGTCTTAGACGGAGAGGATGGTAGCGGGACACCCGTGAGCCCTACTGATTCACAAGATGGTGCAGGGGGTGAAGGTTACTTACCTTTCAGCGTGAGTAAGACTTGCACCACCTGTTGAACCGAAACCCTGCTGTGTAGACTAAAAATATGAGAGTCGCTTTAAAAGTTTACGCCCTTCATCAGTATTCATTTTCTCTTTCATTTCCCTAATTCCTGTAGTTTAACGAGCAGGTACTTGTCGTAGAAAGTGCTATTGAGTTTAAAAGTGACAACGTAGTATGGCATCAGCATGGTGCTTGTTCAGACACAGCATCTGACTGGCTTGAGAGAAAAAAGTGTCATTCACTTCAAGTTCATTCCTTTAGCTGTACGACCTGGGTCTTACTTTCAAGGTTTTGACGTCCCGCTTATCAGGTACGATGTCATTTTCCTATTAACTAGAAATTGATACTCTTGGACATTTCGAGTAATAACTTTTAAAATTACATTTTGTTTTTCACCTCCCAAATTTGCGGTTTCGGTGATTTGGTTCAGCTGGACTTGTTGAACCATGTCTGACACTCGTGTTCCTGTGCCCAGTAAGGCCGGACCTATACTGGATATAACTACAGGTTTCCCAGTAAGGCCGGACCTATACTGGATTTAACTACAGGTTTCCCAGTAAGGACGGACCTATACTGGATTTAACTACAGGTTTCCCAGTAAGGACGGACCTATACTGGATTTAACTACAGGTTTCCCAGTAAGGCCGGACCTATACTGGATGTAACTACAGGTTTCCCTGTAAGGCCACACCTATACTGGATGTAACTACAGGTTTCCCTGTAAGGCCACACCTATATTGGATTTAACTACAGGTTTCCCAGTAAGGACGGACCTATACTGGATTTAACTACAGGTTTCCCTGTAAGGCCGGACCTATACTGGATTTAACTACAGGTTTCCCAGTAAGGACGGACCTATACTGGATTTAACTACAGGTTTCCCAGTAAGGCCGGACCTATACTGGATTTAACTACAGGTTTCCCAGTAAGGCCGGACCTATACTGGATGTAACTACAGGTTTCCCTGTAAGGCCACGCCTATACTGGATGTAACTACAGGTTTCCCTGTAAGGCCACACCTATATTGGATTTAACTACAGGTTTCCCAGTAAGGACGGACCTATACTGGATTTAACTACAGGTTTCCCTGTAAGGCCGGACCTATACTGGATTTAACTACAGGTTTCCCAGTAAGGCCGGACCTATACTGGATTTAACTACAGGTTTCCCAGTAAGGCCGGACCTATACTGGATTTAACTACAGGTTTCCCAGTAAGGCCGGACCTATACTGGATTTAACTACAGGTTTCCCTGGAAGGCCGGACCTATACTGGATTTTAACTACAGGTTTGCATGCACGTGATGGCTGCATCGTGTAACCTGCATCTGTTTGGAGCGTTGGCTGTGTGCGTCCTCAGAAATTACCGCTACGCGTCCACAAGATGCAGTTTGCACATGAACGGTAGGGGCAGTATGGGGACAGTAGACACAGCGCCGCGCCGTCCTGGTCGCTGCAATAGCGCCTCCTCTGGTCGATCGGGGCGCCTGTTAAGGGAGGACGGGGAACTGGGGGGAATAGCGTGATCCTCCCACACGCTACGTCCCCCCGGCGAAACTCCCCACTGTCAGGTGAAAAGAAGCGGCTGGTGACTCCACATGAGGCATGTGGTAGTCTGCAGCCCTCCCCGGATCAGCAGGCGGGGTGGAATTGGGAGAAATGGGGGGAATAATCCAAAAAAATAAAAGTCGTTACATCTGTGTACCGCGAAAAATGTTCAAGGGATGCTGGAGCCTATCCCAGCAGTCACTGGGCGGCAGGCGGGGAGACGCCCGGGACAGGCCGCCAGGCCATCACAGGGCCGACACGTCCCTGGTCGTCCTCTGTGTAGAGGTTGCATGTTCTCCTCGTGTCTGCGTGGGTTTCCTCCAGGGGCTCCGCTTTCCTCCCACAGTCCAAAGACATGTAAGACATGTAGGTCAGGTGAATCGGCCATACTAAATTGTCCCTAGGTGCCGATGGTGTGTTTTGTTTATTTATAGCCTTAGTTCTCTGGTGTGCCCCCTTGTGGAATTCTCCAGTAACACGCAAAGTACATAGGCAAGTGTGTGAACAATTCCGTTCACGGCGCAGCTGGTTGTCTTGTCTACACGAATGCGTGGTTAAAAATCAGATATGTCTCTGGCCTCAAGCTGAGTCCAGCAACGGTCCTGTGTCCAAGAGCTCTACAATGGCGCTGGTAAGTAACATGATATCATGGCCAGGAAAATAAGACCCATGGTGTACAAAAAAAAACAAACCCAGAATTGTCCTTTAAGTACTACCTGAAATATCTGAAAATATGTTAAATATAGTATATTTTTCTGTTTCTCCTGAAAACGGGCTGTAAGGCATTCCAGATTGATTTTCAACAATAGCCGTGCCTCTGTGGATTTACCATAAAACAGGGGAACGGTTACATGCCTTAATCTACAACATCAACAATGAATGAGAATTAGCAGTGATGGCGGGTGAAGCTATAAAGACAGCTAGCTCTACCTTCGTACGCAGGTGTACCTTGCTGCAGGTGCCGTGTATGGGCTGGAGGGGGCGCTGGGAGACCTGGAGGAGTGTGCCCGCAGCATCAGCAGTTGCACCACGGACACAGAGCTCGCCTTCCTGGAAGATCAGGTGGCCACTGCCGCCGCTCAGGTCCAACAGTCTGAATTACAGGTATTGTCGATGAACCCATCCAGGGATGGGCAACATGGTCCACAAAGGGCCGGTGTGGGTGCAGGTCTTCGTTCCGACAAGCAGTTACACACCCGGGTCTACAAATCAAGGTCCCTAGCAAAGACTGTTGGTTGACTCATAGAATCAGGTGTGTAGCTGCTGGGTTGGAACAAAGACCTGCAGCCACACCGGCCCTTTGTGGACCATGTTGCCCATCCCTGGTCTAGGTAAGCTATCCCCAGACAGACAGATGAGCTGGTTTATGAAGGGAGAGGACACGGTGCCTCTCACAACAAATATGCACATCTGAAGGGGTACATTTTGATATTTGATAATTTCAGTTGATTGTTTTTCTTTCTTTTGTTTTTGTTGGTATTAATAAGACACTTGCGTCATGACTCGTGAGTTAGTGGGGTGGAAAGGAGCCTTTCTTGATACTCTCATCTTTCTTTGAGCTGGCTAGCTTACATTCCTCATCGAAAACCAAAAGGGAACAGATAGCAGCAAGCTCTCTTTCTTATTGGACTTGTGTAATCTTATGTCATGTAAAACTGCATTGCATTGCAATTTTGTGTTTGAAATGTGTGATATAAATAAGAATTGATTGATTGATTAAACAAACAACTATGGTATATAGACAGCATGACCAAAACAGCACAGGATAGCTCAAGGGTTAATATCCCAAAATGAATGTCTTGGACCATGATTGTATTTATCATTTTGTTGTCAGTAATGAGCTTGATTTTTTTTTTCTGATCCACGAATCCTGGCTGACCTAGCCCGAGTAGAAACTTGCCCCCCTGGCTACTCCTACCTGAACCAGCCCAGCTGAACTGGTCGAGGGGGTGGCCCAGCTGTTTGCTATAAGAATAGTCTTAAATGGTGCAACACTACCTTCGGGTCTTTCGCTACCTTTGAAGCCCTTTGTTTTATTGTTTCAGGCAATCCATGGACCCTTTGCATTCTGATTTATAGACCACCAAAATCCATAACTGGTTTTATCACAGAATTTTCAGAGCTATTTGTCATCCCTAAATTTGACTATATTCTGATTCTTGGCGATTTTAATGTGCACGTATGCTGCCCTGAGTATTTTTTAGCTAATACGTTTTTAAATGTGGTAGAATCTTTTAATCTGCTTCTTGCTCCTATTGGCCCTGCCCATATCAAAGACCATACCTTAGATCTTGTTTTATATACTGGAATTATTTGAAACAGCAGCCACTGCATTGATATTGGGGCTCCTGATCATAATTGTGTTTTATTCAGCACTACTCTGCCTGTTATCTCACACCGACTGGAATGTCAGACATGTTCTCACATTTTTAATCCCACTTCTGCTACAATGTTCTGCCAAGAATTTGCCCCCTCTGATTATGACAATGACATTTTAAATGTTTTTAATGGTTCCTGTTCAGCCATTCTAGATAGAGTTGCACCTTTTAAAACAAGACAGCCCAAAAATACTTCTCAGCCCTGGATAAATGAGGAAATTGCTTCATTGAAAAGAATCAGTCATAAAGCCGAACAGAAATGGAAGGTCACACAATTAACTGTCTACATTGACGATCTAAAAATCTAATGAAAAAACTAAATTCAGCCATTAAACATGCCCAAGCAAACTGTTTCGCTGAGGTCACTGAGAAAAACTAGCATTACACCAGCGTGCTTTTTGATGTTATTAGCCACACTACAGATGCCCCCCCCCCCCAATGTGATGGAGCCCTTTTGGATTTTTCCCCCCTTTTTCTCTTCCGAGCTGTTCTGGTCGCTGCTCCACCCCCTCTGCTGATCTGAGGAAGGCTGCAGACTACCACATGCCTCCTCCCATACATGTGGAGTCGCCAGCCGCTTCTTTTCACCTGACAGTGAGGAGTTTCACCAGGGGGACGTAACACGTGCGAGGATCACGCTATTCCCCCCCCAGTTCCCCCTCCCCCCAGAATAGGCACCCCGACTGACCAGAGGAGGCACTAGTGCAGCGACCAGGACACATACCCACATTCGGCTTCCCATCCACAGACACGGCAAATTGTGTCTGTAGGGACGGCCAACCAAGCCGAAGGTAACACGGGGATTCGAACCGGCGACCCCATGTTGGTAGGCAATGGAGTAGACCACTACACTACCCGGACGCCCCCTTATTTCTCTCAACCCCACCAATAACAACCTATTAATCACTGTCTGGGCATGCTTAAATTAAGTTCAAATCTGGCTGTCAATAATTTCCTTCAAGCGAACACAGACAAATCCAAAGCTATTATCATAGGTCCAGACACCACACACAATCACATCTCACCCTAATTTGGTTCATGCTCCACCAGTATCACCTCTTGCTGTAGAAATCCTGGTGTCACTTTTGACAATAATCTTAATTTTAATCGGCATTTTAAAATAATTGTCCAGTCTTGTGTTACCCAGCTATGCAGAATCTCTATGATCATGGAGTCCGTGGTGGTGTAGCGGTCTAAGCATTGGCTTTGTGTCGATGCAGTTGCCCACTGGGGACCGGGGTTCGCGCCCTGGTCTCATCAGATCCGACTATGGCCGGACTCGATGAAGCAGCAATAATTGGCAACGCTGTCTTCGGGAGGGGGCGGAGTCGGCTTGTGTTCATCACTCTGTGTGTGTCGGAAAAAGCAGTGGTTCGGCCTGGATTCACCTTGTCACGGAAGTGGGGAGGCGTCTCCTTCAAGACTGCCGGCCGAAGAGATGCAGTTGGTGAACGCATACAGTACGAGGGTGGGTGTTTGAATTAAAATAGGGATCGATTGGCCTCTAAATTGAGAGAAAAAAAGGGAAAATCAGAAATAAATAAATTTAAAAGAAGAATCTCTAAGATCCAGTCCTTTCTGTCTCCCAAGAACCTGGACGTTGTCATTCATGCGTTCATCACATCCCATCTAGACCACTGTAACTCACTTTAATTATGCTTTTAAGAAAACACAACCTTTCCAGACTTCAGTTAATTAAAAATGCCGCTGCCAGACTCCTCACTAATTCTAATAAAAGAGCACAGATAACCCCAGATTTTAGCTTTATTACACTGGCTACCTCTGCATTTTACAACCACTTTTAAGATTTTAATTATCCCTTTGACGAGCCAGATTGGACTGGCCCCTGAATATATCAATTAATGTTTAATCCCATATGAGCCTAAATGTAGCCTGAGATCCTCCGGTGGGTCTGTTGGAGATTCCAAGATCTAGACTGAAAACAAGGGGCAACCAGGCCTTTGTTATCAGGGCCCTGTCACTCCGGAAGGACTTGCTAGAAGAAATCAGGCAAGCCACATTTTTGTCCTCTTTTAAATCTCTTTTAAAAACACACCTTTTTTGCTTTGGCTCACCTGGTAGAGTGTGTACCACATAAGGCTGAGTTGTTACTACTGCGGCCTGGGTTCGAATCCGGCCCGGGCCCTTCGCTGCATGTCATCCCCTCTCTCTCCCCTGCCTTTTCTTTCTCTCTCTCTCTCTCTACTATCACCGTCCAATAAAAAAGAAGGTGGAAAAGGCCACACAAAGAAATGCTTCGGGGGAAAAAAACACACTTTTTAAAAAGTGCTTTTACTTAATTACTTAATCAGTTTGCACGTGTTGTACAGTATTCTGGAGTCGTGCATCTTGCCGTGCTGAACTTGCATGGCAAGATGGCCAAACTTGCATGGTAGGATGGCTGCCAGCACGTTTGGCATTCTGACAGCTCTTTTAATGTATTGTTTGTTGAATTTTTGTAGATACCAGACCTTTGGTGAAATTTTTAGATACTGGGTCTAATTCGCGGTATGATACAAAAGTTTCTGCCGGGCCAAATTCGCCGAGCGATAGACACATTTCGGCGTTTTATAATGGTGGTTCGAAACAGTTTGTCTTTGGAAGAGACTCGTTGTTTAGAAACTTCATTCATCTTTACCGGCACAAGACTAGCTATGGACAGAGGTCGATCATAGGAAGACATTAAGTGGATGGTGAAGGACTTGTCATCACTCTGTTTACTTTTATCGAGAGATATTCACCAATGTCCAGGGCCGGCAGCTGGTCAGACAACTGGGGTGGATTCTGAGGTGTTGGAAAGTCAGCCATGTCGGAGCAACAACCCAGTATTTCAGATTGCTGTGAGAACTGGTGAGGCTGTTCGGATGGGTGCTGGTGCAGTGGGAGGTGAGGAAGAAACGACAGGGATGATATACCTGCAACGACGTCGACGGTGAGAGATCATTCGGTTAGGAGACCTGCTGACAGCAAAATGGAGTCATCCCCTCGAAAAGAGGCTATTAATTATCTGATATTGAGCTTGAAGAAGATATTCACTACTAGAGGACTCCATATTACACATCTCAATATCAGAAGCCTTCTTCCAAAAATGGAAGAAATTAGACAGATGGTATCGACCTGTAAGTTGGGAATTATATGTTTTACTGAAACGTGGCTTGATGGGTTTGTGAATGATTCTGAAATCGAAATCGAAAATCATTCAGTTATTAGAAGTGATAGAAACCGGAGAGGTGGAGGAGTGTGTGTGTATGTGAGGGCTGATATTGGTTTCAATGTAAGATCTGATTTGCTCCTGGATGAGATAGAGGCAATTTGGATTGATGTCCTACTACCTAAAACTAAACCCATTATTGTTGGTAACTGCTATAGGCCACTGGATCAGAATAACTTCTATAAATTCTTGGAGAGGGCCTGCTCTCAAGTCGAGTTGTATAAAGCTGAGATCATTGTTGTTGGAGATTTTAATACGGATGTTCTTAAAAGGGATAAGTCATTGAGTAGAGATTTTATAAATTTCTGTAAATTATTTGACCTGCGTCAACTCATCACAGAACCCACAAGAGGATGTCGGTCCACACAAACCATCATTGATTTAATTCTGGTGTCTGATAAAGTAAATATTTCTAACAGTTGGATAATTGATTAAACTGTTAGCGATCACTCTGTTATCTTTTGTGCGAGGAAAGTCCAGAGAGTTGTTTTTAATTGCCATAACACAATCAAGTCCAGCTCCATGAAGACATACAGTAAGGATAGAGTTGTCTTATGTCTCAGCAAAAAGAACTGATGTGAGGTTTTAGAGTGTAATGATGTGAATATTGCTTGGAATAACTTCAAATTCATGTTTTTAGAGACCATTGATGAACTAGTCCCAGTAAAAAGAATTAGAATTAAACAAAGAACAGAGCCCCGGATAAATTAGTATATTTTGCAAGCAATATCTACAAGAAATTTTCTTTTTCACAAATTCAGATTAAATAAAACAGTTGATGCTTTTACTGAACACAAAAATATGGGAATTTGGTAGTTAAAATGATTAAAAGGGGAACAAAACTTTTTAATTTGAAGATTGCAGAGAACAGAAATAATATCAGAGAACTGTGGAAGTTGTTAAAGCACTTGTGCAGTACTAACATATCAAAGACCAGATCTTACAACTTCAGTCTGAACATAAATGGTCGAGTCTCATCACACAGAAAATAAGTTGCTGATAGTCTGAATAATTATTTTACTGCCATTGCCAGAACCCTGGTTAATAAACTTCCTATCTGCTCTTGTAAATTTTAAGTGAGACAAGTGCAGCAGTTTTATTCCCAAAAGGGGGTTAAACCAAATTCCTTCTCATTTAAGAAGGTAACTGAGTCATCTGTCTGTATCAAGTTAAGTGGGCTTGATTATTCTAAAGCAACAGCTTTAGACAGTATTCCAGCAAGATTTTTGAAGGGATTCAGCTGAAATTGTAACACCCTATGTAACACACATCATCAACCTATCTCTGGTACAAGGTACATTTCCAAATGAATTGAAGGCTGCAAGGGTTATTCCTTTATTTAAGAAAGTAAATAAATTAAATCACAGTAATTACAGACAATTGTCAATGTTATGTATTTTATTTAAGCTCATGGAGAAGATAAAAGTAAAAGGCAGGAGCTGGAGGTGGCAGATTTGAAGATGCTAAGATTTTCATTGGGAGTGACGAAGATGGACAGGATCAGGAATGAGTATTTTAGAGGGACACAAAAGCTCAGGTTGGATGGTTTCAAGACGAAATAAGAGAGGTGAGATTGAGATGGTTTGGACATGTGTGAAGGAAAGATACTGGGTATATTGAGAGAAGGATGCTGAAGATGGAGCTGCCAGGCAAGAGCAAAAGAGGAAGGCCAAAGAGGAGGTTTATGGATGTGGTGAAGGAGGACATGCATGTGGTTGGTGTGACAGAGGAAAATGCAGAGGACAGGAAGAGATGGAAACAGATGATCCACTGTGACGACCTCTAATGGGAGCAGCTGAAAGAAGAAGAGAAGATAGTGTTTGAGCAAATTGATTGTTATATATTCTCACATCCTCACAAGTTATGTGCCATCATGGACAATGTCTCCCACCCACTCCATGATGTGCTGGTCGGGCACAGAAGTACTTTTAGTAATAGACTCATTCTGCCGAAATGCACTACAGAGCACCACAGTAGGTCATTAATGCTTGTGGGCATCAAACTTTACAACCCCTCCCTCAGAGTGTCAGACACTCTGAGTTAATGGTCATTGGACTGGCCCTTCGACTTGTCTTACCCTGTCGGGTGTTTGTTTCTGCTGTTTGTTTTGTGTTGCGGTAGTGCAGTATAGATAGGGTGTTATGTGCGTGCTCCAGCATGGTGCACATATGTTTATATATTTTGTTCTTATTTCTATGTCTCATTTTATCTTCTAATTCTCTTTGTTTCTGTTTTTCTTTTTTCCATTTGTTTATATTTTCTTGTTACCTTGTATCTTGTTAGTTTTTCGTTTTTCTTTGCTCGAGTGTGGGTGTGAATGTCTGTAATAAGACCCAATTTCCCCACGGGGATGAATAAGTATTCTGATTCTGATAACCTTCTGAATGAGTTCAAGTCTGGATTTAGGAAATCTCACTCCACTGATTCATGTTTGCTCTATCTGACTGATTATATAAGAAAAGAAATTGATGGAGGGAAACTCTGCAGAATGATGACATTAGACATTCAGAAGGCATTTGACACCATTGATCACTCTATACTACCAATGAAACTTAAAGCTCTGAGATTTAGTGAGTCAATAGTCAAATGGGTAGTTTCTTTTTTCAAAGAGAGAGTAATATTTGGTGGATGTTAATGGATTACTTTCCAGTCCCAAAGTACTAGAGTGTGGAGTTCCCCAGGGAAGTATCATAGGGCCTCTTTTTTCCTGCTGTATATAAATGATTTGATATCAGCATTTTCTTGTGATCTCTTTCTTTATGCAGACAATTCTGCCTTGCTTATGTCACACAAGGATCAACGTGTGACTGAAAAAATCTTAAGCTTAGATCTTACATCGTTGGTATATGGCCAAGTGACAATAAGCTATGTCTCCGTATTGGCAAAACTAAGTCTATTTTATTTGGTTCTAGATGTAATTTGAACAAGTCTGATGGCTTTAAAATCAAGTCTGATGATACCACAATAGTAGATAGATCCACAGTTAATTACCTTGGATGTGTATTGGATAATCATTTATCTGGAAAGGACATGGCTTTGAAGGTACTTACAAAGGTTAATCATAGGATATGTTTTTTGGCTAGGATCTCAACATTTTTGGACTTTGGGGTTTGAAAATACTGGCTGGTGCTCTAATTCAATGTCCCTTTGACTACGCCTGTAGTGCTTGGTATGATGGTATTCCAAAAGCAGTCAAAAATGAACTTCAGGCATCACAGAATGAACTTTTCAAAATTGTTGTGAGGCTACCGGTGGACACTCACTTGGTTTCCTCTCATTTTGAGAGAGTAAACTGGCTTAGGGTACAGGACAGGGGGGACCAGATTCAATTGTGTATGGTACTGGTCATGCAGGTAGCGTAGCAGTCTATTCTGTTGCCTACCAACACAGGGATCTCCGATTCGAATCCCTGTGTTACCTCCGGCTTGGTTGGGTGTCTCTACAGACACAATTGGCCGTGTCTGCGATAGGGAAGCCGGATGTGGGTATGTGTCCTGGTTGCTGCACTAGCGCCTCCCCTGGTTGGTAGAGGTGCCTGTTCAGGGGGGAGGGGGAACTGGGGGAAATAGTGTGATCCTCCCATGTGCTACGCCCCCTGGTGGAACTCGTCACTGTCAGGTGAAAAGACATGGCTGGTGACTCCACATGTATTGGAGGAGACTTGTGGTAGTCTGCAGCCCTCACCAGATTGGCAGAGGGGGTGGAGCAGCGACCAGGATGGTTCGGAAGAGTGGGGTAATTGGCCGGATAAAATTGGGGAGGAAAACGGGGGGGGGGGGGATTTTGTGTACGGTAATGAGGATTGTTTGGGGGGATGTGCCCAAATATCTTGCTACTTTTGCCGGGTTAGGAACACACAGAGTTATGTCACTAGGAGGAGAGCGACTGACTTTGTACCCTACAGATTTAAAACATTTGCTGGCAAGGCAAGTTTTTTATATTCAGCAGCTGTTTCATGGAATAAGCCACCCAAAGTCATGAAGGAAATTGACGGAGTGGGCAGGTTCTAAACCGTTATAAAAATGTGGTGTAGGAACAGGTTAGATTAAAGCATTATCTCGTATACTGGCAGGAACCACTCATTTCTGGTATTTATTGTCTAATGGAATTTTCCCTTGTGTTGTATATAATGTCTGTGTTGTATAGAATGTAGTGCTTTTGAATGTATGAGCTGTCAGGTTTGTCATTTGCTGACAACTATCCTTGTACCCCCTTTCATCAAGGACCACAGTGGAAATAAGCATACTAGCTTGCTTGTGTTATCCTTGACAATTTCTGATAATTGTGCATGGTGCCCACATCCTGTATTAATTTTTTATTGTTGAGTAAAATAATCAATTAGTCAATCAATCAATCAATTCATTCCTGTTTATGTCTATTAATCTATTCTATTGTTTAATTAGTTTAATATCTTGTCTTAGTTTATTCTTACTCTTATGGTCTTTTCATAATGCTTCTATTTTGTTGTCATTTTATTGGATTCTGCCTTTTATTTTGCTGTTGTGAAGCACTTTGTAGCTATGCTTTGAAAGGTGTTATACAAATAAAACATTATTATTATTATTGTTATTATTATTGTTATTTGACTGAAAATCAAACAAAGTTTATTATACCATAAAGATACCTTTGGAGAAGCTTGTGCTTTTCGATTCAGTTTGTTTTACATCCACCACTGTATGAAAAACGTTATGCTTGATTGTGTCTGTTAAGAGGAGCCCCTGTCTCCCTACAGATATCCAACATTGAGGCCAGGATAACAGCCCTGAAAACCGCTGGCTTGAATGTCACCGCCTGCAATCGCTTCTCCAAGTCCAAGCCAAAACCCAAGGTAAAAGTGACCCTCAAACACAAGCTCCCTTATTTTCTGACACATACGTTAAGGGTGCATCACTAATACCTTTTCTTTTTTCCTTACAGCCTCAAACCCTGGACTCATCACGCCATCAGAGGAGAAAGCTACCGGCCCCTCCTCTAAAAGGTACACGGGGAAGGAAGGTTACAAGCAGAATGTGAGACAAGGCTAGGGTGCTTACAGAACCCGTAGCCGAGCGAGCCTGCACTTAGGGCTGAACACTGCGACCTTCTGAATAGTTGGCCCACATTTTGCCGCCCTTGCCTAGTTCGCCTATAAGGACCCACCGGCGGTGTCCGCGGCTGAATAAAAGTGTTGTTCTTTGTCAGTTAAATTCAGCCCTTGTGTTCAATACCATTACTGCTGTCAAAGTCACCCTCTTACCCAGTAAACCCACTCCCACACCATTAAGCAGTAAATCTACGTATGACATGCCACTCCGACGAAGATGTTCTCACCACCCTGGCCTTACAGACGCCTCGCTTCTTCTCTGGGCGGTCTGTGTGTGTGTGTGTGTGTGTGTGTGTGTGTGTGTGTGTGTGTGTGTGTGTGTGTGTGTGTGTGTGTGTGTGTGTGACACAGAGAGGGAGAGAACACGTAACGAGTCTTTCAGTCGATATCTCACATTTTGAGCTTTGTGCTAAAAGAAGAAATTAGCGGCTAAATGGATGCATCGGTAAATACGTCTGTTAGAGAGCACCATGTAACGGAGAAGCTCCATTAGTTATGAGGCAAGCAAATGGAAGCAAACAATACAGAAGGAGGGTGTTCTTTCCTCTTCCGCTCAATAAACAAGGAGTCGGCTCCTTTTCACATAAATGAATGGGCCTCTTTTCTGCTGGTGCTTTCTTTTCTTCCCTCCCCCTGTCGCCAGTGGCCACACAATAGGCCTGATTCAGTGTGGCTTTTCCCTGCTATTCTCACAGGGAGACAGGACATGAGGCGGCGGGGTGAAATCAGCCACAGATCCATGTAATCATACTGATTGCAGCTCACAGCATCCTTTTAAAGTCTGGTTTACACCCCGGCTATATGCGGTCAGTGGTTGGAAGGACTGGTTTTGTACTGTGGCACCAGTGAATTATGTCCACCAGCTTCTTTCCAGTCTTTTGGTCATGCACAATTGACAGTCCGGATCAATTTTTAGTATTATTCTGAATCTGTTTTCTATTGGTACATTGTTGGAATAAATGTTAAAAAGGAGGGCGTCTGGGTAGCATAGCGGTCTATTTCGTTGCCTACCAACACGGGGATCGGCAGTTCGAATCCCCGTGTTATCTCCGGCTTGGTCGGGCGTCCCTATCAACACAATTGGCCAAGTCTGCGGGTGGGAAGCCAGGTGTGGATATGTGTCCTGGTCGCTGCACTAGCGCCTCCTCTGGTCAGTCAGGTCGCTTGTTTGGGGGGAGGGGGGGATAGTGTGATCCTCCCACGCGCTACATCCCCCTGGCGAAACTCTTCACTGTCAGGTGAAAAGAAGTGGCTGGCGACTCCACATGTGTCGGAGGAGGCATGTGGTGGTCTGCAGCCCCCCCGGGATTGGCAGAGGGGGTGGAGCAGCGACCGGGACGGCTCGGAAAATAGGGTAATTGGTCAAATACAATTGGGGAGAGAAAGGGGGAAAGAAAAAAAAAACTCGAAATGGTTGGTTTACATGCCGTAACTTTCCCATTTCAGAAAAGGTGGAGTTGGAGCAGCAGGTGCAGGTGTTTCGGCCATAGCAACAGCAGCACATAAAGAGTCCCTCAGGGCCACTGCAGCCCCTCAGGAACGGGGCCCGACGAATCCAGTGCCTTGATCCAGCGTCCGCCTCCAGCTCCGGGCCATGCAGGGGCCAACATCTGCCCCGTGTTTACCCCCCTTCCACTGTTTTAACACTCAGCCGATGTCCAATCAGTCGGAAAACGCCTACCATGCAATCTATACCCCCTCCACCCCCCCACCCATCCACGCTGTGCATGTAAAAATTCACACGCCGGGAGGCTCGACGGAGGTCGCCTTCCTTAAACTGTACGAACACACCACGTGAGACAACTCATCCATCTCAAAAAAAAAACAAAAAAAACCTGACTTTAAAGTTGTTGTACAGAAAAAACCGAGAGAGTAAATCTTGGCTTTTCCTTTTCTTCTGTTTGCAAGAGTGTTGTAGGTGTTTCAAGATAATGTGGAGGGAACAGAACCTGTGAGAACTTGACAGGATGTGATTCACTGTTGCTACAAGAGGCTGAGCCATGTGTGGTTTTATGCTACATCGATTTCTTGCCAAACGAATCGTCGGGAGGGTTTGGGAGCCCCCACAGAGCGTGTTGCAGGTCGGCCAGTTGTCAGGTTCAGCTGTCAGGTCGTCGGTTTGAGGTCGGCTGACATGCCGTCGACGTGTCGAACCGAAATTCATACATTCCCTACGGAACGTGTTGAGATGTGCGTGTGTACGATCGGGGCCAAACTCTCTTTTGTTTATTTTGTTTTGGCGATGATGCAAAGCAAAGCACACCAACCCATAGAAGCTTCTTCTTCTTCTTCTTCTTTGGATTTTCCCCCGTTTTTCTCCCCAACTGCACCCGGCCAATTACCCCACTCTTCTGACCCATCCTGGTCGCTGCTCCATCCCCTCTACTGAGCCGGGCAGGGCTGCAGACTACCGCGTCTCCTCCCATACATGTGGAGTCGCCAGCCGCTTCTTTTCACCTGACAGTGAGGAGTTTCACCAGGGGGACGTAGCGCATGGGAGGATCACGCTATTCCCCCCAGTTCCCCCTCACCTAAACAGGCACCTCGACTGACCAGAGGAGGCGCTAGTGCAGCGACCAGGACACATACCCACATCCGGCTTCCCACCCGCAGTTGTGTCTGTAGGGACACCCGACCAAGCCAGAGGTAACACGGGGATTTGAACCAACGATCCCCGTGTTGGTAGGCAACGGGATAGACCGCCACTCCACCCGGACACAGCTTTTAATCCTCTAATGGCCAACCAGCCATCTCAAAGAGACTTCACCAATGCCAACACGTTCCATGACTTCCCCCCGTTCACGAATTCAGCTGAAATATCATCTGACGAAGGGACTCCTCATCAGCGACGTCGCAGCCGGCGACATCAGAGGCCGCGGGTCACGGCGGCGAAATGAGTCACAGCCACAAGTGTCAAAGTGTGAATGTCAGACCCACACGGACGACAGATTAAACACCCCATAAGCGCCCGTAGGTGGCGTGGCATTCGGGCGAGGCCCAAGCACCCATCCCTGTAAAAGGAATACCTCGCCGTCCACTGTACAGCGCTCTTCATCTCCGCGTTGTGTTTTGTATCGCTCTCTTCCGTTCCCCTTAGTTTCCCCCTTTGTTTAGTTGCACTTAGTGGCCTTTTATTTGGAGAAAAGCAGTTGTCATGTTTTCTCTTCGTTGTACCGCTTCATCGCTGTGTTCTGTTAACGAAATCTTGTAAAGATTTTTACACAATGAAGTCTGATGGACTTTTTAGCCAATGCCATGACACCATGATTTTGTTACAAGCAATTTATTTTTGTACTTATTGACAGTTTTTTATGCAGTATCACTGAAGCGAGTGCTACTGCAACTTTAAGGACTCCTCGAAGGAGCCCTCCTCGGTCCGGCCGCCGTGTCAGATGACTCCAAGTGCTTTCAGTGTACGCCTGCATTTACCGTTTGAGTCTCTGCTTGTGATGAAGATGGTATTTGTACCGGGTGACACGAACGCATTTTGCTGAGGGCCTTGTGCAACCATTTGGTTTGTGCTCTTAAAACCCTACATAAAAGAAGGCATCCTTTCTTTCTGTTTTTCTTCCACACAGGAGAGATGACAGTGCTTACTCTTTAGCAACCTGTCTTAGTTTGATTATCCTCCTCCTGTCATCTGCAAGGATGTCAAACTGTACGCTGGACGATTTTAACTAAAGTGTAAGGGTCGTGTCTCCTCCTGATGGACTGCTTGAATTAAAGGTGTTGTGATTTACTTGAATGTTCTGCCCGTCTACGAGTGACTTCTGCATCCCATTTCCTCACATCTCTGATTTGCCAGGTTGTTCTCGTACCCTTATAGGGTCTTTCTCCTAAAGGTGTCAGTGTTTAAGCGCATGTTTCCAGTTTGACAAATAGATGTACAAATTCCCATCAGAAGCACAGCCACGGGGGTCTAATCATCAATGTCCTGTATTTTTCTATTGTAAAAAAATATTTTATCTCATTTCGGAGTTTGTTTATATATGTATATGTGTGAAACGATGGATATGAAGAATTCGATGAATTGCCCACTCGTAATTGCCCTATCTTTCAGTGTTGTGTGCAGGAGACTATAATTGTCATGACTTCTTAGGCTAGGTTTGCACAGGATTTATATATTTACACCACTGAGTTTTACACACACACACACACACACACATATGTGTGTGTGTGTGTGTGAGAGACCCATTTGTGTGACGGCGTCTCAGTGTCTGGCTCAGAAACGATCTGACTCACACAGGGTTAAAATAATGTAATTATCTTTCTCCTTTGTAAATCTAACCTGAATGACTACAGTGAGGTTCAATGTGCACAGCCCCGTGGGCAGACCATCCACTTACATGTGCAATCGTTTGTTGCAAACCATATAGCGTATGTTGGGGAATATATTAACAAGCAAAAAATATGGATTCTCGATGTGCCACATCTCTCTGATTGAGGAAAAAAAAAAGTCAAATAAACAAGATTTGCCAACCTAAATAGCTTCTTCATTTTGACAAAATGTTCCTGATGCAACACTTGACCCGTTATGCACCTTTGTGGTGTCCCTGCCCAAGCAGTAACCAAGATAACAGGTAATGATGACACGGCGGGGCATCATCCGTGGCAGAGGCTTGACTGAAGCACACCCAGTACAGAGCGGCGGTCTGCAGGCCTGTTCGCTCAGCTTTTCTGAGTTCATTTTCTCCTTAGAAATCTGCCACAATGATCAACAAGCACAAACATAACATCTTCATTTATTCCTCAGTATAGATTGCACTTTTTCATTCACATATGTACAGATGACAGCTCGTCATGCACATGGTGTGCAATGTCGAGCAGATATTTACTCAGCAGAGGAAACGGCGGAGAGCGGGAAAGACAAGGTCGTCAAGAGTCAAAGCGAAAGACGCGTCACGATCCCTCAGGAAAACAAAAAAACGAAGAGGTGTTTCTTCCACAGGCAGTGCTGGGTGGGTGTTTGGAAGAATGGGGGCGGGGTGGGGTGGGGGGGGGCATGCGGTCATGGAAGCCAATCTCTGTCCCGTCCATCCAGGGTTTTCCCAAGGTTCTCTTTGCTCCTGAGGGAGTTGAGGAGCATTTCCAGAGTGCTGATGATGGGCTGCATCCCCCCGCCGTCCACCATCACTACGTTGCTGTGCCTCTTCCCAAAGCGCCCAATGGGTCTCACCCCCCGTCCCACGTACCAGAAGGGGTCTATCTCCGGACCTGCAGACCAGCAACAAGTACAGCAGCAAATGTAAAGCGGTTACATGTGACAAAGCGTGTAGCACATTTTTATGCATGCTGCTCGGGAGTGGGTTTACAGACGGATTAGTCCTGTGGTCTTGAGGACGATGGGGTTTAAAAGTTTTCCCAAAAGACCAGAAATCCCACATCTATATCGATGACATTCCGAACAGAGAAATCCTGGAAGAGGTGTGCTTTTAGTAATGGACAGGAGACTGAGCACCGGGACGACGCGACAGCCCCTGAGGTGAACAGGCTGGACATTTATACATTTATATGGTCTTGAGCTTTGGAGATAACTCCTGCTCAGGTGGGAAAGGCAAGGAAATCACACTACACGAGTCCACAAGGTCGGCCTCCCCGATCTTGTCAATACAGCAGCTTTGGGAATGGGAACTTTAAAGGTGAACAGCACCCTCTCTGTTTTCTCTAAAGTTCTCTGTATATGCAGACGATCCTGCCCTGTTAAGTTTACTTGACAGGCACCATGATGCAAGCCTCTGTCCTTCAGTGCGACACCAATCACCTCATTTTAAAATGAATACAGCCGAGCAGCAGATTATTTCTGATCCAAAGGAAGGTGGTGACGGCAGTCCAGTGGTTACACTACGTAACCAGCCAGTCACACCAGTTCAGCCCTACTGCTGTGTCGGTGTCCATGTTGACAGCACTTTAACCTTGAATAGTCATGTGGACTGGGTATGTTCTCCACTCACCCAGAGGGTGTGTGTTTTACATAGATTACATAAGTATGGAATCGAGCAAAAAAATTGTGTTTTTGTTTTATCAGCTTGTTTTAGAAAGTGTAATCAGGTATGGAAGGACTGCATGGTTTGGGAACCTTCCTGTGTCCTCAAAATCAGACCGCGATGAAAATCATCAGTCAGAAAGCTCATATATAT